>NC_056735.1:454378530-454468530 GCF_019279795.1 Protopterus annectens
TGTGTGTGTCTACAATTCATTGCTAAACTTATGGTTCATTTGTGATTTATAACTCTTTGGAGTCTGCAGTGTTAATTTGCTTCTAGAATTCTGATTTAATCCCATACACTTTTTGAGGAATAGATTAATTTAACCATACCTTACTTATTAAATCAGACTGACATCTTTTTCAGGATTTAGAGAAAGAATTTATTACACCTCATATGTATAGTGAGATGTAGGATTTTGGCTTTACCTCTGCTAACATAGGAAAACAGCACATTTTCTTGCTAGTTTCTCAGGAACAAGAGGACTTTATTTATAATGTACAAATAAGAAGACAAAAAACACATTTTCTTTATGGGAATGTCTCATGAAACTTAGCTCGTTACCCTTTGACACATACTTAGTCCTTTCTAAATCTGGAATTTTCCAGTTTTGTATCTGCTTCTGGATCATGCTGTACCAGTCTGTTAGGTATGACTTCATTCTGCCTTAAGAAGAAAAAAAATATATTACCTATGCCAGCACCAAAATGCGTAACATCAGTGCAGCTGTGGCAGTGGAAAAGTACTGGAAATTATTTAAATGCATACAGTATTTGTACCTTAAAATTATTTTTAAATAAAGCCATTTGCCTAACAGAAACATTTTTTATTATTTGTGTTTTATGCAGTTTAAAGCAGTTCTACAAATAAATAAAAGATATATATATATATATATATATATATATATATATATATATATATATATATATATATACATATATATATATATATATATATATATATATATATATATCAATTAGTTTACCACAACATCCCCACCCCACTTTTAGCGCTGTCAAGTGTCACGATAGACATATAAAATCTAGAATGATATTGCACATGTTTGATGTAGTAAGTCACTGGAGTTTTTAGGGTTGATTTATCTCTTTGTTGTATGCAGTTGTTGGAATCACTAGTAGAATTTTTTATTATGGCACTTGTCGCTCATCCCCTTGTACTTTGAAGACAAAGCAGGCAGGGTAATTCATTTAAGATGCTTTATTACATAGAAACACATTAGGCTAGATAGCAGCATCATTAAATATAAATGAACTGATTAACAGACAGTGCTTACACACATGTGTGCTTACATCTCAACAGCTAACTTCAAAATGGCACTCTGACTTGCACACGGTCAGTACTCATACACTTGTGCAAGCCCCTAGGAGGTTTCTTAAAGAGGTATACACACTGATCTACATCCTCTCTCTTAAAATGAAGATTGCCCTTGATCAAAATAACATTGGAATTAGACATGCATTAATACAGACATTTAGAAACAAACACAGTGTTCATGTCCAAGTTGCTGTGTATCTGGAACATGGTCTGGAGATGTGACACGCTCTCATAACATAACAATCAGGACTAGGTTTAGCGACAGGAACAGTCTTCGGTGAACAACTCATCTCAGGAGCTTCAGGATTCATCACAGGAATGGAAATATTCTCTGTAACTCCTTCTGGAGTTGGAACACCAGACAACTCACTCTGAGATAAAGAGTCTTTCTCAGAGGCTGTATGCTGTGGCATAGGCTCAGACACTGGTAGCAAATGTTTACAATTCCACCTGAATTCTGATCCTTGTGATTTCACAATGTATGATCTTGGCTCTAGGCAAATATTCATCACAACTCCAATCTGCTCATAACCTCTGGCCATTTGCATCCTTACCACTTCTCCTTCTATTAATGGATTGAGTGGTTTGCTAGTCTTATTGTAGTGGGACTTCTGGAGTAAGCTCTTCTTCAACAAGTTGGCTTTGAAACTGATTTGTTGTTCTTGACACATGGAACCAACAATTTACTGCTGATTGAGAGAAAAATCGCCAAGGACTCAAAAGACAATCATAAGGCCTTCTTTAGCTATGTTAGAAACCTAGGAGGAAACTCCCAGATATGCTCAGAATTAGTTCAAAATGATGTGAAGATTACTGAACCTACACACATTGCCAACATACTGGCTGACAGGTTCAGTGCAAACTCCCCCCCCAAAAGGAGAGATATCTATACCAGAGGATTGTACCCCGCCAAACATCTCCAACGCCCAAGTGAGAACTGCTCTCCAAAGCAAAAACACAGCATCCATGGGACCGGATGGTGTCCCCGGCTGTGTGCTCCATGAACTCAATGAGGAATTAAACCCACAGTTAGGACAGCTGTTTAATCTTAGCCTCACCTCAGGATACGCACCCAAGGAGTGGCGACGGCGACTGTGGTCCCACTTCACAAGGGCGGTGCCTCCACCGACCCTGGAAATTACCGTCCCATTAGCTTGACAAGCCTTATCTGCAAAGCCATGGAGAGGATCATAATGGAACTCATAAATAAAGACATAGGGAACTTGCAGACTTTGGATCCAACCCAGTTTGGCTTTGTCAAAGGCAGATCATGCCTTTTAAACTTGGTTGACTTTTTCGAGACAGTCACCAAGGCCAGTGATGAGGGAAAGGCAGTCCATACAGCCTACCTTGACCTGGCAAAGGCCTTCGACACAATACCCCACTCAGGTATCATCGAAAAACTCATCAGCTTGAATGTAAACCCATACATCACAAGATGGGTTGCAAACTGGCTAAGTGACAGAACCCACAGGGTCAGAGTTGCTGGAGCCATGTCAGACTCAAAGCCTGTCACAAGTGGTGTCCCACAGGGCTCAGTCCTGGGTCCACTCTTGTTCGGCATCTACTTTTCTGAAGTACAAGCAAACACAGTAGGGTTATGGCTGACAAAGTTTGCAGATGACTGCAAACTGGGCGCCATAGTCGAAAACACATCTGACACAGATATCCTTCAGAAGGGCCTCACAGAAACGGATAACTGGTGCCAGAGCCATGGCCTAAAGTTAAATGCCAAGAAATGCATAGTCATACCCTTCGGGAAAAACAAGGTTACCCCTAGCTACCATATAGGTGGCAATCCACTGAGCACAGAAGAAGTCATCAGGGATCTGGGGACCCAGGTTGACAGTAGCCTTCGTTTGACACTCATGTTGCTAAAGTAGTTAGGAAAACCTTCTACATTGCCCACCTGATCATGAAGGGATTCACATCTAGATCAAGGGAGGTCATCGTCCCCCTGTACTCATCACTCATTAGACCTATGATTGAGTACAATGCCCCATTCGGAATGTATCTGACCCGACACTTGCAGCAGCTGGAAAGGCCCCAAAAGTTCCTCACCAAAAGGATAAAGGGTCTCAAAATATGTCTTATGCTGCCCGACTGAAAGAACTCCAGCTCTATTCAGTCTCATACCGCTTGCTCAGAGGTGACCTGTGCCTGACATATAAGGCCATGTCAAACCCTGATTTGATGAATATGCTTCACCTCAAAAACTCTAGATCCCTCAGAACCACAAGGGCGGGAGACTTAAACCTTGACACGGTTATTAATAGAACATGCTGGAGGGACAGATTCATCACCCAGAGACTCCCTGTGCTGTGGAACAAAATCCCGGTACATGTGAGGCAGAGCACCTCGCTGGCCTTGTTCAAGAGGAATCTTGACCAATGGATGGGGGATCGCAGATATACCCCAGGGATTACTTCAGTGTCACTGCTTGACAGAGGCACAGCAAAATAATAGGCATAGTTTTATTCAAACTAAAGGGGTGGCGAAAGCCAAATAACTATGGGCTAGGCTTATAAATGCCCTTGGGCAGATAGCCTAGTATGAACCTATGAACCTATGAACCTATTATCACAAGGAATGTTTCAGAGATTCAAGAGATTCAGGAAAGCATCACTATTGTCTTGCCTGGACTTTTCTAGTAACTGTTTTATACTTGGAACTGTGTTTTCTACAAAACCATTGAATTGAGGAGACTCTGTGCTACTCATGACATAAATAAAGTGCCAGTCTTCTGCAAATCTTTTGAATTGTTTGCTTGTAAACTGCATGCCATTGTCAAATGCCAAGAAATGCATCATTATTTCCTTTGGGGAAAATGGCGTCCCCATTAATTATCACATTAATAACAATGTACTAAGCATGCAAGCAGTTGTGAGGGACTTGGGCACCCAGGTTGATAGGAACCTGACTTTTGACCACCATGTTGCCTCCTTTGTATGGAAGGCGTTTTACATGGCCCACAACATAAGTAAGGGTATTTCATCCAGGAACAAGGAGGTCATAACATCAGTATACTCCTCCCTTATCAGACCCATTATTGAGTACCCCCTTCGGCATGTACCTTGCCAAGCACATGCAGCAGCGTGAGAGACCACAGAGGTTTCTGACCAGGATAATCCAGGATCTCAAACACCTGTCCTGTACATTTAGGCTAAAAGCCCTGTCCCTCTACTCATTCTCATACAGACTGCTCAGAGGTGATCTGTGTCTGGCATACAAGGCCATCTCAGACCCAGCCCAAATGGAGTTCCTGCATTTCCATAAGTCAAAATCCACTCGGGCAACCCACATGTAATGCCTCAACCTGGTCTGTGACATTAATAGAACTTGTTGGCAAGATAAGATTTCTGTCGCAAAGACTCCCCTGTCTGTGGAATAGACTCCCTCTCCATGTTAAGCAGAGTACCTCTGTAGCCCTCTTTAAGAGGAAGCTGGATGACTGGATAGGAGACAGAAATACACCCCTGGGATCCCGCCTGTGTCCCTGCTGGACAGGGGAAACAGGTGCTGACTTTGTGGGAACATGGGCAAAATTCTTGGCTAGGTTTATAAGGGCCTCTGGGCCAATAGCCTAGTATCATCCTATGAACCTAAATAACTTTGTGTGGACAACCATGTACTGCAAAATGATGCTTCCTCTTAGTAATGACTGTAGTGGATGCTAGATAAGGAAGTAGATCAATCTCTAACCAGTCTGAGTAAGAGTCTACTAACACCAAATAATGTTGATCATTCCACACGGAAATATCAGTGGCAACCATGGACCAAGGTAGTTCAGGAATCTGGTTCAGCTGAAGTGGTTCTTTCTATTGATGTGACTTAGTACTGTTACACACAGAACAAGATGAAAGTGCTCTCTCAATATCTTGTGACATAGAAGGCCAAAATACTAGTCCTCTCACCCTTCTTTTGGTAGAGTCTGCTCCTGAGTGACCTCGATGCAAGATAGAAATGTACTGTGGTTGCAGAGACTTTAGAACAGTGACTTTAGGACCTTTCATGACAATACCATGGTCTGACAAAATTTCATCTCTGTATAGAAAATAAGGTTGAACTTCTGGAGGTAAACTAGATTGGTTTGATGGCCATCCATGGTTGAGAAAGTAGTTGAGCTTTTGTAAAACTGGATCTGTGGCTATATGATCTCTAAGCTCAACAAGACATGTGGAAGAAATATTTCTCACTTCCATGACTTCAAAATCAAATCTCTCATTCTCGTGCTGTTCTGTGTTAATTCTGGGTAATCTGGATAATGTATCAGCAAGATAAAGAAGTTTGCCTTTCTTGTAGACAAGATTGAAATGATACTTTTGTAATCTTAACATCATGTGTTGCAATCTGGCTGAAGTTGTTTGCATAGGCTTTCTCAAAATAGTTCCTAGTGGTTGGTGGTCTGTTTTGATCTGGACAGGTTTATCATAAACATAATCATGAAACTTGAAACATGCAAACACAATTACCAAAAGTTCTTTCTCTATCTGAGCATACTGCATTTCAGTTTGGGTTAGAGCTCTGGATGCTTAGGCAACAGGCTGACCCTCTTGTAGAATGACTGCACCAGGACCAAATTTTGAAGCATCACATGAAAGAGTAACTGGCTTGTGGACATCATAGTATCTGAGAGTAGGTGAACTTGCAATTCTCTGTTTAAGGACATCAAATGCTCTTTGGTTCTATTCTAACCAAGAACAAGATACATCTTTACATGTGAGATCTCTGAACGGTGAGGATATTTGGCTCAAGTCTGGAATGAGCAGGCCTAGGTAGTTAACTTTGCCAAGAAAAGATTGCAGGGCTTGAAAATTGTCTGGAGCTGGCATCTCAAGAATGGCTGCTTAGAAAGGTCTGGTCACAGGCCTGAACTAGTTAATAATGACCAACATAAGTGACTTCTCGTAGCCTGAATTTGCATTTCTGAGCATTCAGCTTAAGAGTCACTTCACAAGCTCTTTCCAGAACAGTTTTGAGGTTTCTTTTCATCTTCAGCTTCACCATTGCCTCCTACTAGTATGTCGTCTATTATAATAGCACAGGGATATCCATAAACAATTTACGCCATTGCATGTTGAAAGACTTCACCTGCAGAATTTATCCCAAATGGCATTCTCAAAAATCTGTACCTGCCAAATGGAGTACTGATAGTAGTGAGCAGTGAGGATTTCTTGTCCACCAAAATTTGCCAAAATTAACTCTTTGCATCTAAGACAAAAAAAACTGTGGCATTTGGCATAAGTGCTGCAACTTCTTTGACTGTACGCATTGGATGATGAGGTCTTTTTAAAGCTTTGTTAAAATATTGTGGATCAATGCATATTCTGATGTCATCTGAGCTTTTCTTATGAGCTACCAACATGAAAGATACCCATTCAGTCAGTTCACTAACTGGACAAATCACACTTTGTTGCACCATTTTTATCTAGCTCAGCTTTAACTCTGTTCTGCATGGTTATTGCAACTTTTCTGGCTGGCCTGACAGCTGGGCTGACAGCTGGGTCTAACTTCATGGAGTACACAACTGGAAGCTCAGCTAGCTTGTCTTCGAAAAGATCAGCACAGGTAGAAAAAGTAGACCGGGCAAAATAAGAATAGTGGTCTTTTAAGCTAACATGGTGTGCTTGTTAAATGAAAGTAGTACCATTTTCAAACTGTCTCTGAGCCCTAATAATGACTGAACGTGCCTTTTGACCACATAAAACAATAAGTCATATGATCTCCCAGCAGAGCAAAATGAAAGCACTACTGAGCCTTCAGTTTGAATCTTTTAACCACCATATGCTTCGCACACTTTGCCAAATTAAGCCTTTCACCAGCACATACTCAAGCAAATGTTTCTGCAGATACAACATTGCACTTTGAGCCAGTGTCAACTTTGAGTTTTATGGTTCTGACATTTATTCAACAGTACAAAATACTTCAAAATCAACTGCACTGTCTGTTTCACAAAGCACTGACACACCATCAACATAAAAAGAATGACAGCCTTACCCAGTGTCGTGGATTTCTAACTGATCAACTCTTTTCTTCATAGCTCTCAATCTTCCAGTGCCAAAATGATCCCTCATAATGTAGAACAAATGGGCAAAATGTGGAACACATACTAACAGCTTACTAACAACTTTAACTAGGAAGGTCATAGGATGGTTAAAATATGCTAGTTTTATTTATAAAAAAGACCTTTTAATGAACTGATATGATTCATTATTATTTACCATGGATATCAGTTAAAAAACTCCTAACACTGAATGTGTGACAGACCCTTTCAATGTGGAACTTTGAGGAACATGAACTTTTTAAGACCCCAAATGAGGTACGTTCCTTGTAATGAGGTACACTTGAGAGGTATGCTTTTCTTGAAATGTTCCTTTTTAATAAAATAATATGTGGCCTTTGATTTGCAAAATCTTTTAAAATGATTCCACTTGTTACATTTATGGCATTGCTGACCAAAAACTAAGCATTTTGCTCTTTTAGATTCATGATTTCTACTACAATTATGACAGTTAGCAATGAAATTAGGCAATGGCCCTTGTTTACCCCTATGCTTATTTGCTGACTCACTCTTATGCTTCACTGAGGGTGTATGAATATTTGAACTTGCTAGAAAGCTCTGAGGTTTACTAGTGAGTGATGCAGGAGCTACAGTAGCTGCCATGTGCTTGGGCCTATTTCCCTTAATAATGTGCTGTATGCTATCAACATGAGGCTTAGAATGTACTGGAAACATGCATTTCTCATTTGTAAGCATATTTGTGTGCTTTTCTGTAAGCTCATATACCTGACAAATCTCAATGGCCTTATTCAAAGTTAAATCACTGTCACGAAGCAAAATTTTTCTCACAATTTCATCTTTAATACCACACACATCTGTCATTTATAAATTCATCTTTTAAATCACCAAATCTGCATGTTTTAATTTTATTTCTCAAGTCAGTTATATACAGGGATGTCGGGAGGCATACGCACTGTACTGATTTCAGTACAACTTATTTAGAAAAGGGGGTAGCTTTTTAACTAAAAAAAAAAAAAAAAAAGCATTGGCTCTTTAAGGATGCTTGCTGGGTGGTAGCTTTTTAACTAAAAAAAAAAAAAAGCATTGGCTCTTTAAGGATGGTTGCTGGGTGTTTTGGTGAAGGCGAACGGGAGCTGACGTCATGTCCGGCTGGCCGCGAGTGAGAAATTAGCTCGAATGGAGCAATTGTTACTTAACAGATAGGAGTGCGAGCGGGAAACGGATCAGGAAAGTATGGAGCAATCAGGTAAGGAGAGTATGTGTGAAACAGATCGGGCTTGAATGGTGCAATCGTTAACATAGGAGTGTGAGCAGGAAATGGATTATCAGGTAAGGAGAGTATGTGTGAAACAGATCAGGAAATTATGGAGGTGTGTGTGTGTGTGTGTATGTGTGTGTGTGTGTGTGTGTGTGTGTGTGTGTGTGTGTGTGTGTGTGTGTGTGTGTGTGTGCGTGTGCGTGTGTGTGTGTGCGTGTGTGTGTGTGTGTGTGTGTGTGTGTGTGTGTGTGTGTGTGTGTGTGTGTTTGTTGCTACATTATCTTTGGAACTGTCCTGAATGATTGTTAGAAGCTTCAAAATAAACGATAAACTGCTTCACGGTTATGTGTGATAATAACATTTTCACAATTCACTTTTTTTTTCTTTTCAACCAGTTAGGCTTCTAGTATTTGTAGCTATGTTTAAATCAAAGGCTTCATGTTGTCAGCCCTTTTCTGTTATCGCATGTAGCCAAAATCTTCAAGAAACTATTTGAATAAAATGTTTCTAAAAGGTCAAATAATAAATTCAGTTGATCAGCCCTGTAGTTCAAAGGGACAAAGCCAAAATTGCATCACAGATTATATGTGTTAGACTAGCAGCATGGGCAATACAAGGACTAGTCAGTTGAGGATGGAAGTAAGTGGCTGAAGCCAGCTCAAATATCCAGGGGAGGAGAGAAGCTACCTTGAATCACTGAAATAGCTTGGTCAGGAGGTTGTATATGTATGGAAATACACATACATCTGAAAAATGCAGTGATTGTACAGCATATAAAGCTACAGCTGGATGAAGGAGGGGTAGGCCACACTCCTCAGCAGCAGTATGACGCTGCACCAGAATTCTTGATCTCCTCAGTGGCCATAGAGATATTGGTCAGGCTGAATCTAGGAAAGGCTAAGGTAGGTCAGGTAGAAATACTGAATGAGAACAATAGAGGTGGTAGTTGACTCATATAATTAAGCCTTAAATATGGTAAAAGTTCACTAAACTTAACACTAGTTGTAGTATGCTGCCTACAGGAATAATCATTATTTGCAGACTTGTCTCAGACTTTCAAAGTTCTTAAAGGTCAACTCTAATCTCCATTTCATTTACCTTTTTAAGATTTTTATTCTATGTAAGAATTTTTTTTATTAGCAAGTGTGTAAATGCCCCCACATAATACAACCTGTGTTTAGGCTCAAACCCTGTACCTTTGCTTCAGGGTAAGAAGAGCCTAAAGTCCCTAACCACCACCATTTCTGAGCTTTATTTAGATTTTTATTTCTAAGAGTTGTAAGCTATGGTGAGAACTGAAGTTGTATTCCCCAGTTGTGGTGAGAAGTGAGAACTGAAGTTGTATTCCCCCATTATTATTTTTGTTTGTCCAGGTTTTTTGTGCTAAGGTGTGAAGTGAGAACTGAATTTGTATTCCCTCATTATTGCCTTTGTTTGTCCAGGTTTTTTGTGCTAAGAGATTGAGAGCTATCTAATAGCCATTTAGTTTCAGTCTTCTTATTTTTCTAATTCCTGATTTAGCATAGTGGTATGTTGCACTGACTGTAGTGCATATGATTCTGGGTGCAAGACATGCATGGTAGTAACACAGCATTTTATTTTAGCAACTTTCCAAAATTATACAAGCAATGTTTAAAATGTGTCCCTGGTTTTTGGGCTTTTGTCCCCCCCAATAAATGTTGGCTTTTTCCAGATTTCTTGTGCTGCAAAGTTCAGAGATACAACTGAGTGTCGAGTACATTTTACAAGGAGCTGAGAGCTGCAGGGGAACTAAAGTTTAGTGCTGCTTATACTAAGTCGGTTTGTATTGTTAATAGCACAACAGGTAGTGTATGTGCTTTTGATGCAGAAGGCTGTGAGTTCTTCTCCCACAGTAGGTAGTTGCATTGCTGATACTATACTGTGTTATGAAGGGGGGTGGATGCTGTAGTCCTTTTTGGTGAAGATATCTAGTAGTAACTATGAACTTATCAGTTTGCCATCCATTCCCTATTGCAATATTACTAGTGTATCACTTTTTTTAATGCAACATAGGCAATTTATTCCTCAAGGGAAACAGGCACTTTATTTGTAGATGAAACAATGAAATATAAAGTTGTTTGCTAGCAGCAACCTCTTCATTAGTTACGGATTTCTTTAATGTGGAATTGTGTAGATGGCTTTTACTAGTTCAGAGATTGTGCATATTTACTGATACTGGTGGACTGTAGAAGTTTGAGTAGACTTTTTTGATGGAAATGTTCTGAATTGGGCTGTTTTGTCATTATTGGTGCATGCATTTTGTTTCATTGTTTACTGGACAAAATGTTCGAAACAATAAATTTAAAATGCTCTCTAACAACTATACTGTATTGTACAAGGAATATAATTTAATACAATCAGGAAGGTGTATCAAAGAACACATGTATATTCCATGTGCAAGGGGCCTATGATTTGAAAACAGCACAAAGTTAATCTTTATCTGCCACTGGCAAAATGTATTTTCTTTGAATGTGGGTTTCAATGCTGTTTCGATGAATGTGAGTTTCAAGGGCAGAGAAGTTTTAATGCTAAGTCTAGTTTCATTGTAAGACTGCATTGCTTTGTTTAGCAGATATTTATTGGTGTTCATGCTGTAAATTGCAAAATAAAACTTTTCTTGCAAATCATTTAGGAATGAAGTCACTAAATAATGACAAACATTAAGTTTCAGACATCATAACCTTCAGAAAAATGCATGATAAAGCAAGACCTGTTATTCTGTCAACTGTCTTAAGTTTATACAAGATCAGTTTTTAGTACTGTTTGTATGGTCCCCCAATATATTTGGCCTTGTCCAGATTTCCTGCATTAAGAGGTTGAGAGGTACATGCAAATAAATCGCTTTATAGAATTAGGAATATCCAAACCTCTCAACTGTCCCCAATGTTGGCTCAAAATGTTGCTCCCCCCTAATAATCCCTCCGCAAAATAGCAATTTTGGAAGAAAACATGGAGGCTTTACAATTATAAATAACTAATGATCAGAGTTATACATTACTTTTATTTCAGAAATGCATGTAGATTCTCTAATTTTGTCAGCTGCTCAAGTTAACAGTGCTCATATTAAAATGGTGCCCCTTCTTTGACAGGTTCCCAGCTGTATTGTCTGGTAATTTTATATTTTTGCATCACATTTTTGGTCCGTTTTTCATAAAATTGCGGTTTTCTGGCAAATTAGTGGCAAATCATTAAAGACTGAAGTTAGAAAATAATGGCAGACATTTGAGTTTCAGATTTCATATCTTTCAGAAAATTTGTACTAATGCAAGACCTACTACTATTCTATTACCTTTCTAAATTTATAAGGGCAATATTTAAAAAAAAAAGTCTATTTTTGGGCCTTTGCCTCAGTATTGTTGCTCTAAGAGGTTGAGAGGTATGTGTGTGCATGTGTGTGTGTGTGTGTGTGTGTGTGTGTGTGTGTGTGTGTGTGTGTGAATGCGTGGTCAGTAGCATACCTCTCAACTATCCAAATTTTGCAGAATGTCCAGATTTTTGCCCCATATTTTTTGTCTGTTCCTCATAAATTTTGTGATTTTCTAGAAAATCATTGAAGGCTGAAGTTGCTAAATAATGACACATTTGAGTTTCAGACTTCATGTCGTTTAGAAAAATTCATACTAGCACAAATCCTGTTATTCTAGCAACTTTCTCATACTAGCACAAATCCTGTTATTCTAGCAACTTTCTAAGTTCACGAGAGCACTATTTAATATCTGTCCCTGTTTATTTTAGGCTTTGTCCATATTTCTTGCACTAAGATGTAGGTGGGGGGTGTGTGTGTAACTGAAACACCCTAGATAGGGGTAGCAGGTGGTTAGTAGTTTACTCAAGCTCAAAACCTGTACCTTAGTTACAGAAAACAAAAGAATGAACCCTCTACCCCAACTACCATGCTGCATTTTTCAAAGAACTGACTTTCAGGTTCATTTTTAATTCAAAGAACTGAGTTTGAGTGAATCTATATTATATTACTGAAGAGGCATTACAGCGAATGCCTCTTCATCGATACTAAAAGAGTGAACCGTGAATTATGAGAATGGCAGTAGCTTGGCTGGGGAGGAGGGTAGCAGTTTGAGAGCTGTGAGTACAAATTTGAAAATCCTAGCTACACCCCTGGTTATATATGCTGCAAAAGTTTCACCAGGCTTTTGATCCCTCATGTAAAATAAGTGCCTGTCCATTGTCATGTTTGTCTGGGGGTTACACATTTCTCTAAATTTATGTTTTAAGCACTCCAGGTCCTCCCATGATTCAGCCAGTGCAACAATATGATAGTTTTCTCCCTCCTGCAAAGATAGCTGGTGCATGCACAAATGAACATTCCCTTTCTATGGCTTCTGACCCAGCTAAATTAAGCAGAATAAATGCCTTTGTATGATCATCTTTATCAGAAAATGCAGCCTGTATGAAAATGTACTCTTGCTCAAACACTCTGCAGTTCTCTGCAATATTATTATCAAACGCAAGTGGAGCTGGTTTTCGAAATCCATCTTCCATGCCCACAAAGTATGTGTGTTTATTCATACATTGAAAATATGACCCTTTTGCAATTATATACGAACAAACTGCTTTGTGAGCTTGTAATAACATTCAAATGCAGAATAAACTCTTCGAAATGCCTTACTTTGCGAAATATGCTCTGAAATGGCTGTATTTTGCAAAATAACTGTACTGTAATAGTACACAAACATACGAACACTTCATACACTTTAGATAACTTGGACAGCCTCAGTAAATATGAAAAATACATGCTTAGTGAACAAATGTGGTAGTTTATCTTATTTTATTCATTTTATGCAATTTGGACTTTATTTCAAACATTTCCCATAGTAATTCAAATATTTCTATCAATATCAGACATTTTGACTTATTTTAATATTGTTTAGAGTGTTCTGCAGGCTTCATTTTATATTTCGCAAATAAGAAATAGTTTGAGTAAGTTTTAACATCTGAAACTCTTTTCTGATCTGTTTTGCAAATTAAACATGCAGTAAGGATGATCCACTTCTCTGTATATTCCTCCAACTGAATGTAGCTAGATGCCTCTCAGATTCAAAGCAGAGAAACTGTAGTTCTTTCTGGCCATTAGTCATTTCAGCCATGCCTGTTCTGACAAATGTCCTTTAGACATGCCACTTCTGACACCATGTCACTCGTCCCATTGTACACTGAACATGAAGCAGGTGGGGTAGTTCATTTGAGATGCTTTGTTACATAGAAACACATCAGGATAGATAGCAGCATCATTAAATATAAACAAACTGATTAACAGACAGAGCTTACACACAAGCATGCTTACATCTCAACAGCTAACTTCAAAATGGCACTCTGGCTTGCATGTACTAAGTACTCATGCACTTCTACAAGCCCCTAGGAGGTTTCTTAAAGAGATATACACGTTGATCTACAGTACTATTGCATAAACAACTTAATAACAGCAGTTAAAAAGTATATTATAAATATTACTAAAACCTTTTTTAATTTCCCTTGCATGCATTAATTGTCTGTTTGGTATAAGAACAATATTCTTTGGTTTATTAAAGGAATGTACCACCAGCCAGTACGAGACTGAAGGTCATGTCAATTTTTCCACATTAATTTGCTTGCTGATTTTTGCACTTTTAATCATTTTAAAGGTCCATAAAACTTTAAATTGCCTTGTCTATGTAGTCTTTTTAAGTTGTATTGTGGTAGTATTACATTCTCAAGCAATGACTGTGTTTTTACATTAAGAAGAATACAATATTCTATTTAGTAGCAGCTGGTGGTGGCCTGGTCTATTTCAGTTAGGAAAAACATAACAAAGCTATAAGTGTAGATTGTTTTTTGGTCAAGGGCTTAAAAGTCAGCTTCCTGTGTTAAGTGCCTGTACAGAGTTTGCACTTTTGTATATCACTGCTCATCATGCAGTGGTGGTTAGTAATGCCCTGTAGAGTCAAAGACACCTAGAAATTAAATTTCCCTATAAAACCACCTCTGAATCTCTACTAGTAACTGATGAATATACATTGCATGTTGAGTAAAATTGAGATCCAGTTAAGCCCACTTGAAGTTAGGATTATATAGCCTAGTCTAGTGTCTCTCCTCAAAAGCACCTTTAGTCAACCCACTATTAACCCTCCACGTAGACCACCCTTGTATCTCACCTAATAAAGGACTTGACATCATGGATATGCACTTTGTCAAATTTCTCTGTAGCCAGTTTGGTGGATATGGATATACTGAGACACTGTAACAATTGTCTAATGTTCACTGACAGACATTTAATCCTCAAAGAAATAAGTTACTCTGTGCGAGAGATGTATATAGACAATGCCTCTGAAGGTGAAGCTCTCACATAGAGACACTCATAATAATAATCTGGTTGTCAGAAACACACATGCTAAACCCACAACACACACCCCACACATAGACCTACTTATGCTATGGAACTTAAAATGCAATATTTCCAAACCCAAAAGACTGCCTGTACATTCCACCTGCAAAAGTTATCCTTAGCAAACGCAAAACCACTTAACAGAAACAACACCTAACACTGAACACACAGCATACCCAGTGGGGCCTCAAACACCAAGTACATAAGTTAAGCCAGACACTACCCAGGACTCTAGTCATAGGAGACTCCATTGTACAATGTACTGATGCCTCACTCACTAGGTGGAACAAAGAGAAAATAATAGTCAGTTTCCTATTGGGGGCCAAGATCCTCCAAGTTATGCATACACTAAAATCCATGCACCACAAATACCAGTATGAGTCGGTCATAGTCCATGCAGGTGTAAATGAATTGAAAAGTACACCTCATTTACTATATAAAGAGGAACATTACGGAGCTCTCTAACTGTGTGCCACAGTTTGGTATGTGCCTAGTATTGAGCAGGATTCTACCTTCACAAACCATGATACCACAATATAAACAGAATATGACTGACTTTAATAAGTGGCTTACTTTTTGATGTCATTCTAGGGAGAACATGGTTAACAAACCAAGTTACTTTGCCAAGTATGATGAACACCTTACCTCTCTAGGCTTTCAAATATTGACTAAAACATTGTCCTGCTGCATAGAGCATTTTTTAGGAAATGCCAAATTGACAAATCCTCCAACATAGAAAAGCTACCCAAGGAAGTCTAATGGTGTTACTGTTCAAAGCCAACAGTTTAAACATGAAGCTCCATTCCCACCAAGCTCTCTTCTCCTCTCCTTGGAGAGTATATATATTTGTGCAGTTACTGAGACATGGTTTAAAGCTGTAAAGAGTACCGTGGCAATGCAAGGATTCAGTGCCTTCTACACATTTAGATCACCAACTGCAGAAACAGGGACTGCAGGTGAAGGTGTCTCAGTCTACATCATTAACAAGCATACCACTAGATTGTTTAAACAGAATGATGCACAGAAGTTTCTCCACATCCAAATTACCATAGACGAAGTCCCATACCATATCCTAGCAACTTATAGGTTACCCTGTATGTCCCATGAAACCCATAGCTCATATATAAACCTATTGGAGAAATTGACCATTCAACCGAATACCATAAACATGGAGGACTTTAATTATACCTGCATTAACTGGGAATCCTACATGATCCCACATTTGCATTCATATAGATTTCTACACTTTGTAAACACAAAACCCTGGACCAGTTACTAAATATGTCTACATAAGTACAAACATATTGGACCCAGTACTGAAAACTGTCAGAGAATGTAAGACCATAAAGCAGTTGCCTTCAAAAAAAATCAATTCTGTAACCACAGCAAACCCTGTAACAGTTGAAAGCTACTCCAAGATAAACTACACTTTAATAAGTGATAGCCTGCCAAAATATCAAGCTCCTTCAAACACAGATGACACAGCAGCCTATGCAGAATTATTCACAGAAGCTGTGTACAACCATGTCAGTGACTGTATAGTGGCTGCTGTGCCTACCAGAAGTAAGCCCAAAACTAACTCAAAAAAAAAACACCCTGGTGGAAACCAAAGTTAAACAGGTTGTACAAGAAAAGAAAAACGTCATCGCTAAAATTAAATTCTCTCACTAAACTGAATATATAACTAAAAGGACTAGTTAAGTTCCACAAAGCAAATTTTGAGATGAAGATGGCATCTCTGGCCAAGGAAAAGACCTTCTTTAGCTATGTCTGAAACTTCAAAGACTGCACACAACAGTGTGCTGAACTGTTGATAAATGTAGCCATGTTGAATGAACCATCATATATAGCAAATCTTCTGGCTGACAAATTCAGCTCCAACTTAACTCCCTCTCACCTCCAGCCACACCCCAGAAAAATACCATCTAACATAACCCCTTCCAATTATCAATTATCAGTAAGGAGCAGGCCAAGAATACAACTTTGACTGGCCATGATAATATCCCATGATGCCACCTTAATAGCCTTAAATATGACCTGTTAGGGCCACTGGAGTCACTATTAAACCATAAACTCCACACAGTCTTCATGCCACATGAATGGAGTACTGCAATGGTCATCTGTCTGCTGAAGAACAGACCATCAGTGGATCCAGGGAATTATAGACCCACTAGTCTGACCAGTCTCATATTGAAAGTCATGAAAAGAATTATCATTGAAGCGACTAACAATGACGTAAGTAATTTTCATAAACTGGACCCAACCTAGTTTGGTTTTGTCAAAGGCAGGTCATGCCTAACGAAACTGGTAGACTTCTTTGAAAAGGACACCAAGGCAATGGATAAGGCCAAAATGGAGGATACTCCCTGCCTTGACCTAGCTAAGGAATTTGATGCAATACCCCACTCAGGCATTGTAAACAAACACATGGCATTAGGCATAAATCCTTGTGTAACTCACTGGATAGCTAGCTGGATTACAGGCATGACCCAGTAAGTTAAGATTAATAAGACCATCTCTACAAAGAGACCAGTCAAAACTGGAGTCCCCCATGGCTGTTTGGTTGATCCACTCCTATTTATATTGATTTTTCAGAGGTCAAGGTCAGTGTCAGGGGCCGCTGGCTTACTCAGGTTTGCAGATGATTGCAAGCTAGGTGCAATCATAGAAATCCCGCAATATACTAACATTTTACAGAAAGGTCTAACACAGACAAGTGATTGGTGGCAAAGCCACAGCCTAAAACTCAATGCTAAGAAATGCCTATTAGTACCTTATGGGAAGTCAGGAAACCAGGGGAAACTATCTTATTGATAAAGCACCCATAAATGTAGACACAGTAGTAAGGAATTTGGTGGCTCGTGTAGATAGTAACCTGGCTTTTGACTAACATATATCTAAGGTCCCAACAGAACAAGGAGGTTTAGGATTACCTGATTTGAAGGGGTATTTTAGAGCTACACAGTTAAGGTTCTTGCACAGAACAGAAGCAGAAAGCTACAGTTTAAAGTGGAAAGGGATGATAATGAAGTGGTGGGGGGTTCAAGAAATAAAAGAGTAGGATTTTTGGGTGCTGATTCTTAAGAAAAATAACAGCAGTCATACAGAATATTATATTCATAAAGTAGCATAAAGTATACTAAGAACTAAGCCAACAAGGGAATGGAGAAAGGAGATTCTGCCAATAGGGATGACTGTAATTAGGAGTACAGAGAATAGGCAAGAGGAACTGAAAATTACTGGAGGAAGCTGACAAAGTAACCAAGGTGTTGGGCACAAATAATTAGACAGGGGAAGGTAATAGAATGGGAAGAGGCCAAGAAGATATTTGGACTGCAAGCTGAAGAGTGCCTTCCCTATCAGGGCTTCATATCAGAGTATAGGCAAAGAGAATGGGATAGGGGAATCCTAAGTGAAAGACCTGCACTGGTTGAGGTTTTAGTTGAATCTAGAACAGAAGATGTTGTTACAAAAAGGGATAATTAGGGGGGCATATAAAATATTGCACAATAACTATAGGAATCAATCAGAGGAGGTCAGAAAAAAGAGGGAAGAGAGATTAGACAGACAATTCACAAAGAAGCAATGGGAAGACATTTGTATGGCTCCCAAATATGCAAAGTGCAAAAGATTTAGGATTTTTGCCTGAAAGTGTTTGCATAGGTACTTTTATACCCCAAACAGACTCCGAAGAATGTTTCCTCAGGTATATTGAAATGTTGGAGGTGTGACAGGGAAGAAGTACCTGGAAGCATGTGTTTTCGGAGCATAATGAGTTGACAGACTTTAAAAATTCCCTAATGACTACTCTGTCAGGAATAATGGGTGAGCAAATGTTTATAACTAAGGAAATTCTTTTTTTTTTCTTGAGTTGGGATACAGGATCTGAATTGTCAAGACATAGTAAGGCCTTATAAGTTTAATTCTGGAAGGTGCCAAAAAAACAATTGCTAGAAAAACAATAAAATCAACAATACTTGAAGTAGTGAATATTGTAACAGAGATAAACGAACAGGAAATTAGATATTTAGAAAAGGGTGGGATTAAATTACATAGAAAAATGGGAACTGTGGGAACAATATATTCAAAAAATGTTTTGGAGGAGGAATGAGGTTGATAAGAAGGCAGGAACTGAACAGTGTGTGTGTAATGCTGGACTGATTATATTGTATAGAAAAATAAATGTGATTTATAATGTTTGTAAATGTGAAATTGTTAATACGGTTTGATTGCTTTTATATAAATGTACGTTTGCCTGTCACAAGCCATAATTCAATAAAGGTGATAAAAACAAAAAAAACAATATATATATATATATATATATATATATATATATATATATATATATATATATATATAAGTAATGAGAAAATCATTCTATTTCACTCAGTTTATAAGTAAGGGCATGACATCTAAGTCCAGGAAAGTCAACATGCCACTGTATTCAGCCTTCATCAGACCCATCATTGAGTTTAACACCTCCTTCTCTATGTACCTGACCAGGAACACACAACAACTGAAAAGACCACATCATTTCCTAACAAAAAGCACACAGGGCATAAACACAATGTCCTATGCAGATCAACTCAAAACCCTATTTCTATAACATGCTTCCTACAGACTGCTGAGGGACTATTTATGCCTGGAATGTAAGGCATCCTTGGATCCTGTTGTGATGGCTCTTTTGTGTATTTGCAAAATGAATAGTAGTAGAACTACTAGATCTAAGGATTAAAACTTTGCTTGTGACTTAAATAGGACATGTTGGAGGGACAGGTATGTATCTCAGAGAATCTCCATTCTTTAGAATAGGCTACCATCCATGTGAAGCAGAGCCCTTCCCAAACCCTATTCAAGTGCAACCTGGACCAGTGGATCGGAAATTGGAAATTCAACCCTGGTCTGACACTTATGTCTCTGATGGACAGAGGCACCTCTCATATCATGCCTTAACCTAAAATACAGCTCAGTCTCAAAGGCACAATAACTAGTGGGTTATATTTGGGTTGCATGGCTAAGCTTATAAATGTACTACTGGTCTTTAACCTAGTATATACATATGAACTAAAAAACACTGATCTGATAACCACCATTTTAATAGTATTGGTCCCAGAACTTTTAAAAGTGGAGGCTGTTTTATTTTATCCATTGTCCATGCCTTTAATAACCAGACTAGACACAGGGTGCCATTGTGACCTCTTTTATTTGTCATCACAGCAACAGACCACCAATTCAAAACTGTACATACCATATTCCAGATTCAACCACCACTACAAATACCACCATTTGATAGCAAAAGACTGGATAGCTTCTCCCCTACCCCTGATGTGCTCATCCATACTGGCACCAGTAGACAGCTGTCCATCAGTATTGAGCAGTGTGGTATACCACTTGATCCCATCTCTGAATCCAGTTAAGGAGTAAAGTGAAAGGGAGGGAAAGCCCCCCTGCAAGTATCCATCAAACCAATATGGAGTCCCCATCCCCCCCCCCCCAATTTTCTGGCCACAACCTTGATGCACCTCTGGCCAAGAAGCAACAGTTTTACTAATAACAAATAACCCAAAACATTCTTATAACCCTTCGCTAAAACTATCACATTCAGCCTGAAAATTAAAACACATAAACTCTTACTTATATGCTAAAAACACTTCCTTGTTGGTTGTATTGTTAGTATATTGCTAATCTAACTTAAACAATCACCACCAATGATCCAATTTAGACTCTAAAGTGACTGAATAGCTAATGCTAAATTTACATTGAATAAATCTAAACCAAACAGTAAAAACAGACTCCATCAGCCATGAACCATACAGGGTCTCTATCAACAAGTTCTCAGTGTTCAGTATTGGTTAGACCCAGCAGATGAGCTGATGTCACCACTCTGCAACTGATGAAATTTCTTGCAATCTCCATAGTGGCTGGAACTACGGCATGATGCCAAAACAAACTCAGAATTAAAGCCAACCATGCAATGGCTTTGACAGGAAGAAAACTATTTAATCTTGACACTTTGAGTATCATGACAGATCCCACCCACTCTAAAACAGTATAACATTACCACACATTTCAAATGCAACCTAAACCACCACCTAAAATCCTCATGGTTATTCTGATGCTCCCATTCTGACCAACCCAACTTTCTTTCTGTTTCTCTTCCATTGCCAGTCTCTCTGTCAATCACTCTGACTCTTTCACCTTTCTTATGCCTGTCTCTTTCTCCTTCATCCACACTACGGCTCCTACAATTAGACTATAGCCTTAATCCTTTCCTACTAATACCTACTCCTTACCCACCTCATCAGCTTACCTATTTACAATTATCTCAACCTTTCCACTATCAGAAATGTTTCTACTTATGTTTTTCTTGATTATTCCGGTTTACAACCTTCCTCTGCATTAATTTTCTGTTCCTGCTCGAATGACCTCCTACCTCATTAATTTCAGTATACATATACTAAATCTATGTGCATTATCACTGTTGTTGTATCTCCAGAATTACATAGTAACATATCTATGACTTATGTAAAATAACATATAACTTTTAAAGTATATGATACGTCTTTACTATCTAAGTCAATACTACCTCCAAAGTAATGCTTAAAATGTTTAATTTTTATTGTTGTTCATTATAAATATGCATTTTATGCGGAACATTTCTTCTTGGGCCTCCGCTGAAAATGAGACTTGTGGCAGGTTGGACTTTCCCAGTAAACATCTGCACTAAAATAAGTATATATATAGATATATATATATATATATATATATATATATATATATATATATATATTTATAGATATATATATATATATATATATATATATATATATATATATATATATATATATATATATAAATATATATATATATATATATATATATATATATATATATTTATATATATATATATATATATGGTGGTGGCTGTAGTGCTGCAGCAATTAGTGTTGTTACTTCACAGCAAGAGGTTCTCCAGTTCAATTCTCATCTGGGGTACCTTCTGTGCGGAGTCTGCATGTCCTCCCTGCAGTCACGTGAGTTTCCTATGGGTACTCCATTTTCTTCCCACATTCCAAAGCCATGCAGTAGGTGGATTGAACACTCTAAATTGGCCATAGGTGAGAGTGTGTGTGTGAGTGAGTGGTGCAAATGAACTACCGTGGCAGGGCTAGCCACCTGGCGGTTTAAAGCTTGGCTCGAGATGATTGTCACTGCAGAAGTGACACCCTGACCCCATATGCAAAAATGGGAAAAAAGGTCGAGGATGGATGGATGGAGATATATAATAGAAAGATACCAATAGATATAGTAAAACAATAAATAAAATGAAATAAATGTGCTGTTTACGCGTAATACCCAAATCATTGCCAGCAACATGGATCACCATCAAGGGAGGTCCAATCTGTTGCCCTAATTCCATTGCCACAGGAAACATGTCAACTACTCCTAAGGTCAGAAACCCTAACTATGCAACATCAAAAACTGATGGCTTCAAACACAAACCATTAGGCCAAACTGTTGCTCTTGCTACCACTCAGGCAATGAAAGAATGGCCCACAATGACTATCCTTTTACCTGATGAAGAAATAAAAATAAATACATAAGACTATGAAATATAATTCAAAGTGTCAGCTGTGGTGGTGCAGCAGTTAGCATTGTTACCTCACAGCAAGAGGTTCTTCAGTTCGATTCTCAGCTGGAGCGCTTTCTGTGCAGAGTCTGCATGTCCTCCCTGTGGTCGAGTGAGCTTTAAAGGTGTGCAGTGTGTTTGTGTACCTTCTGTGAAGGTTAGGCACTGGGCTGGCAACTTGGCACCATAAAAACTCCACTGGCAATCAATCTGCAGAACAGTGATCCACTGTGGTGACCCCTAACCAGGAAAAGCCAAAAGGCATTGCTTTTTTTTTGCTATCAAGTATAATTCAAGAAAGCTGGAGTAGACCAGTGCCCTATCCTTTTATGAGATCAACTGACTGACCCTCCTTGGCACAGCCCGAAGGCCTACCAATTCTAAAAGAATGTCTTCCATAAAATCTTTCCAAATCCTTAGGAAAATCAACTGGCCTCAAAGAAAACTTAAAAAATGTCCCTGTGATGGGGCAGAGTTGAAAATGTCCTATAATGTTTAAAACCACTGCACTAAACATAACAGAGGTTTATTAAACTTATCCTGAAAAACTTCTTACCCTACCTGATATGTCTTGAATCTGTGGATACACATCAACCACCACATTTGATGCAGTGGACACTTCCTTGCCATGTTAATGACAGCAAAACCTTGGACTCTAAATGCTCCCCCTAATAAAAACAGAAAACCAAATTTTCAAAAAACTGCATATGAAGGATAACTGTCTGAAATCATATAGGTTTGTAAGAGAATTGTTTGCAACAAGTGTTTTCCAATGGGTCTCCTTACATTTTTATCACTATCTTGGACGTTTTCCCATCCTTTCAGTGCCCTATTGATCATCTGAGACTTCATGAAATTTGGGAACCCCAGAATTCTGGAACCAGTACTGAGGGCTGGCAGATGTACCAAATGGTCTTAACCACTTCCCTCTTTACCACTAAATAGAAAGACTATGAAGAATCCTGGGTTGGGAGCTCTGAGCAAAATTTTAGAAATGCTTGTGAGGCTGCCCCATAAGTTTTCTTTGAATTATTCACCCATGATTTACTGACAAGTAATCTAATCATGTTTAGTCAATCAACTACATCTGGCAAAGCATGACAGATGGAGCTTCCTGTGTTTCCAGTGCTAGTCTGCAAAACAGGAAGATCTGCAAATGAGAAAGTGAATCTAATAAATTATTCTACTTCCCTGGGATGTATCTGCCCTTAAAAGACAAGGTGATTCTTAAACTATTCAAGACAATTGCTCTATCCATGGACTGCACCCACTGACTTTGAATTTATTTATTCAGAACCTGCACAACCACCTGATTATTGGAATAAAAAATGATCCACTGGTTAGCAAATAGGTCAGCCCACACAAGCAATAATACCATGGGCATAAGATCAGGGAAAGTGATTTCTCTCCTGTATTCCTAAAACTTGGAAGCCTTTCATGTCAGCAAACAAACTTCTTTGACAAAAGGCCCCCATACCCAGAACCCCTGATGCATCAGTACATAAGTGTTAGAATTCAGAAGATAACCACCTCTACTGCCACATGGAAACTCCGTCAGATTCTGACAGACACATATTCCATATGCAAAGGTCTTCTTTCCCATGGGGCGACACCCTGACCCAATAGCATTTCTGCTTGCCACCTCTCAACATGTTGACCAATGGTCTGGTGAATGCCTTTTCAGGAGCCCCTGTCCTTCTCACAAATTTGAGCAGGCTCAACAGCTCCATGACCTCTCTCACCCGTACTTTCCTCTTCTTAAATCTTGCAGTAAGTCTGTCCTGCTGCATAGAGCATTTTTTAGGAAATGCCAAATTGACAAATCCTCCAACATAGAAAAGCTACCCAAGGAAGTCAAATGGTGTTACTGTTCATAGCCAACAGTCTAAACATGAAGCTCCATTCCCACCAAGCTCTCTTCTCCTCTCCTTGGAGAGTATATATATTTGTGCAGTTACTGAGACATGGTTTAAAGCTGTAAAGAGTACCCTGGCAGTGCAAGGATTCAGTGCCTTCTACACATTTAGATCACCAACTGCAGAAACAGGGACTGCAGGTGAAGGTGTCTCAGTCTACATCATTAACAGGCATACCACTAGATTGTTTAAACAGAATGATGCACAGAAGTTTCTCCACATCCAAATTACCATAGACGAAGTCCCATACCATATCCTAGCAACATATAGGTTACCCTGTATGTCCCATGAAACCCATAGCTCATATATAAACCTATTGGAGAAATTGACCATTCAACCGAATACCATAAACATGGAGGACTTTAATTATACCTGCATTAACTGGGAATCCTACATGATCCCACGTTTGCATTCATATAGATTTCTACACTTTGTAAACACAAAACCCTGGACCAGTTACTAAACATGTCTACATAAGTACAAACATATTGGACCCAGTACTGAAAACTGTCAGAGAATGTAAGACCATAAAGCAGTTGCCTTCAAAAAAATCAATTCTGTAACCACAGCAAACCCTGTAACAGTTGAAAGCCACTCCAAGATAAACTACACTTTAATAAGTGATAGCCTGCCAAAATATCAAGCTCCTTCAAACACAGATGACACAGCAGCCTATGCAGAATTATTCACAGAAGCTGTGAACAACCATGTCAGTGACTGTATAGTGGCTGCTGTGCCTACCAGAAGTAAGCCCAAAACTAACTAAAAAAAAAAACACCCTGGTGGAAACCAAAATTAAACAGGTTGTACAAGAAAAGAAAAACGTCGTAGCTAAAATTAAATTCTCTCACTAAACTGAATAGATAACTAAAAGGACTAATTAAGTTCCACAAAGCAAATTTTGAGATGAAGATGACATCTCTGGCCAAGGAAAAGACCTTCTTTAGCTATGTCTGAAACTTCAAAGACTGCACACAACAGTATGCTGAACTGTTGATAAATGTAGCCATGTTGACTGAACCATCATATATAGCAAATCTTCTGGCTGACAAATTCAGCTCCGACTTAACTCCCTCTCACCTCCAGCCACACCCCAGAAAAATACCATCTAACATAACCCCTTCCAATTATCAATTATCAGTAAGGAGCAGGCCAAGAATACAACTTTGACTGGCCATGATAATATCCCATAATGCCTCCTTAATAGCCTTAAATATGACCTGTTAGGGCCACTGGAGTCACTATTAAACCATAAACTCCACACAGTCTTCGTGCCACATGAATGGAGTACTGCAATGGTCATCTGTCTGCTGAAGAACAGACCATCAGTGGATCCAGGGAATTATAGACCCACTAGTCTGACCAGTCTCATATTGAAAGTCATGAAAAGAATTATCATTGAAGTGACTAACAATGACGTAAGTAATTTTCATAAACTGGACCCAACCTAGTTTGGTTTTGTCAAAGGCAGGTCATGCCTAACGTAACTGGTAGACTTCTTTGAAAAGGACACCAAGGCAATGGATAAGGCCAAAATGGAGGATACTCCCTACCTTGACCTAGCTAAGGAATTTGATGCAATACCCCACTCAGGCATTGTAAACAAACACATGGCATTAGGCATAAATCCTTGTGTAACTCACTGGATAGCTAGCTGGATTACAGGCATGACCAAGTAAGTTAAGATTAATAAGACCATCTCCACAAAGAGACCAGTCAAAACTGGAGTCCCCCATGGCTGTTTGGTTGATCCACTCCTATTTATATTGATTTTTCAGAAGTCAAGGTCAGTGTCAGGGGCCGCTGGCTTACCCAGGTTTGCAGATGATTGCAAGCTAGGTGCAATCATAGAAATCCCGCAATATACCAACATTTTACAGAAAGGTCTAACACAGACAACTGATTGGTGGCAAAGCCACAGCCTAAAACTCAATGCTAAGAAATGCATATTAGTACCTTATGGGAAGTCAGAAACCCAGGGGAAACTATCTTATTGATAAAGCACCCATAAATGTAGACACAGTAGTAAGGAATTTGGGGACTCGTGTAGATAGTAACCTGGCTTTTGACTAACATATATCTAAGGTCCCAACAGAACAAGGAGGTTTAGGATTACCTGATTTGAAGGGGTATTTTAGAGCTACACAGTTAAGGTTCTTGCACAGAACAGAAGCAGAAAGCTACAGTTTAAAGTGGAAAGGGATGATAATGAAGTGGTGGGGGGTTCAAGAAATAAAAGAGTAGGATTTTGGGTGCTGATTCTTAAGGAAAATAACAGCAGTCATACAGAATATTATATTCATAAAGTAGCATAAAGTATACTAAGAACTAAGCCAACAAGGGAATGGAGAAAGGAGATTCTGCCAATAGGGATGACTGTAATTAGGAGTACAGAGAATAGGCGAGAGGAGCTGAAAATTACTGGAGGAAGCTGACAAAGTAACCAAGGTGTTGGGCACAAATAATTAGACAGGGGAAGGTAATAGAATGGGAAGAGGCCAAGAAGATATTTGGACTGCAAGCTGAAGAGTGCCTTCCCTATCAGGGCTTCATATCAGAGTATAGGCAAAGAGAATGGGATAGGGGAATCCTAAGTGAAAGACCTGCACTGGTTGAGGTTTTAGTTGAATCTAGAACAGAAGATGTTGTTACAAAAAGGGATAATTAGGGGGGCATATAAAATATTGCACAATAACTATAGGAATCAATCAGAGGAGGTCAGAAAAAAGAGGAAAGAGAGATTAGACAGACAACTCACAAAGAAACAGTGGGAAGACATTTGTATGGCTCTCAAATACGCAAAGTGCAAAAGATTTAGGATTTTTGCCTGAAAGTGTTTGCATAGGTACTTTTATACCCCAGACAGACTCCGAGGAATGTTTCCTCAGGTATATTGCAAATGTTGGAGGTGTGATAGGGAAGAAGTTACTGGAAGCATGTGTTTTCGGAGCATAATGAGTTGACAGACTTTAGAAATTCCCTAATGACTACTCTGTCAGGAATAATGGGTGAGCAAATGTTTATAACTAAGGAAATTATTTTTTTTTTCTTGAGTTGGGATACAGGATCTGAATTGCCAAGACATAGTAAGGCCTTATAAGTTTAATTCTGGAAGGTGCCAAAAAAACAATTGCTAGAAAAACAATCAAATCAGCAATACCTGAAGTAGTGAATATTGTAACAGAGATAAACGAACAGGAAATTAGATCTTTAGAAAAGGGTGGGATTAAATTACATAGAAAAATGGGAACTGTGGGAACAATATATTCAAAAAATGTTTTGGAGGAGGAATGAGGTTGATAAGAAGGCAGGAACTGAACAGTGTGTACGTAATGTTGGACTGATTATATTGTATAGAAAAATAAATGTGATGTATAATGTTTGTAAATGTGAAATTGTTAATACGGTTTGATTGTTTTTATATAAATGTACATTTGCCTATGTCACAAGCCATAATTCAATAAAGGTGATAAAAACAAAAAAATAAAAAAAATAAAAAAAATATATATATATATATATATATATATATATATATATATATATATATGTAAGTAATGAGAAAATCATTCTATTTCACTCAGTTTATAAGTAAGGGCATGACATCTAAGTCCAGGAAAGTCAACATGCCACTGTATTCAGCCTTCATCAGACCCATCATTGAGTTTAAGACCTCCTTCTCTATGTACCTGACCAGGAACACACAACAACTGAAAAGACCACATCATTTCCTAACAAAAAGCACACAGGGCATAAATATAATGTCCTATGCAGATCAACTCAAAACCCTATTTCTATAACATGCTTCCTACAGACTGCTGAGGGACTATTTATGCCTGGAATGTAAGGCATCCTTGGATCCTGTTGTGATGGCTCTTTTGTGCGTTTGCAAAATGAATAGTAGTAGAACTACTAGATCTAAGGATTAAAACTTTGCTTGTGACTTAAATAGGACATGTTGGAGGGACATGTATGTATCTCAGAGAATCTCCATTCTCTAGAATAGGCTACCATCCATGTGAAGCAGAGCCCTTCCCAAACCCTATTCAAGTGCAACCTGGACCAGTGGATCGGAAATTGGAAATTCAACCCTGGTCTGACACTTATGTCTCTGATGGACAGAGGCACCTCTCATATCATGCCTTAACCTAAAATACAGCTCAGTCTCAAAGGCACAATAACTAGTGGGTTATATTTGGGTTGAATGGCTAAGCTTATAAATGTACCACTGGTCTTTAACCTAGTATATACATATGAACTAAAAAACACTGATCTGATAACCACCATTTTAATAGTATTGGTCTCAGAACTTTT
Source organism: Protopterus annectens (assembly GCF_019279795.1). NCBI lineage: Eukaryota > Metazoa > Chordata > Ceratodontiformes > Protopteridae > Protopterus > Protopterus annectens. The sequence goes on from NC_056735.1 coordinate 454,407,210, forward strand.
AAAAGTGGAGACTGTTTTATTTTATCCATTGCCCATGCCTTTAATAATCAGACTAGACACAGGGTGCCATTGTGACCTCTTTTATTTGTCATCACAGCAACAGACCACCAATTCAAAACTGTACATACCATATTCCAGATTCAACCACCACTACAAATACCACCATTTGATATCAAAAGACTGGATAGCTTCTCCCCTAACCCTGATGTGCTCATCCATACTGGCACCAGTAGACAGCTGTCCATCAGTATTGAGCAGTGTGGTATACCACTTGATCCCATCTCTGCATCCAGTTAAGGAGTAAAGTGAAAGGGAGGGAAAGCCCCCCTGCAAGTATCCATCAAACCAATATGGAGACCCCAGCTCCCCCCCCCCCCAATTTTCTGGCCACAACCTTGATGCACCTCTGGCCAAGAAGCAACAGTTTTACTAATAACAAATAACCCAAAACATTCTTATAACCCTTCGCTAAAACTATCACATTCAGCCTGAAAATTAAAACACATAAACTCTTACTTATATGCTAAAAACACTTCCTTGTTGGTTGTATTGCTAGTATATTGCTAATCTAACTTAAACAATCACCACCAATGATCCAATTTAGACTCTAAAGTGACTGAATAGCTAATGCTAAATTTACATTGAATAAATCTAAACCAAACAGTAAAAACAGATTCCATCAGCCATGAACCATACAGGGTCTCTATCAACAAGTTCTCAGTGTTCAATATTGGTTAGACCCAGCAGATGAGCTGATGTCACCACTCTGCAACTGATGAAATTTCTTGCAATCTCCATAACACTTTATCCTCCAGGATGTTTAGGAAATTCCCTGAATTTAATTCAATATTACATGCCACCAGCTTCCACCCACAACATGTCATCCAAAATATACCAAAAATCTCAGTTTCTTAGAGCCAGGAGAATTTGTTCTAGCCAACAATCCTTCATTGATGCCCAAGATGATTTGACTTGTAGATTCATTAATAGGGGATATCGTCCAGGTTTGGTACACATTGCCAAAAGATCTGTGTCCAGTTTAAATAGGGAAGATTTATTAACATACAAAGATAAGAGTAATTGTCAGCAGTTGCAACCCTTACGTTTGGTAACTACATATGGATGTAATACACAAGGCTTTAAAAACATCATACAGAGACATTGGAACATTCTCAAAGCTGATTCAAAACTTTGTTCTATGTTGCCAGATTATTGTTCTTTTTCATTCAAAAGGGGACAAACCATTGGTTCAAAATTGAGTCATTATAAGAGAGTGGGTGCAAATTTTTCTGAACCAATTCAGCGGTCTATTTTAGGGAAACCCATTGTTGGATGTATTCCCTGTGGGCATTGTTCATTTTGTATTCGTGTTTCACGTACTTATGAATTCACCAGTAAAAATACCTCACAAGTTTTTGACATAAAGTTTTGGGCTAACTGTAATACTGAGTGGGTCATCTATTTGGTGACCTGCACTTGTTCTGCTTTCTATGTTGGAAAGACCTCTCGAGCTTTCCGCCTTAGAATTTGTGAGCATTTGAGTGACATTAAAATGAAACGTATTAGCAATGCATTATATAAACATTGTCTGCAACATGTATCTGCTTCATACAAATTTGTGGTTATTGATTGTATTAGGGGGAAATGTAATGACAAACAATTTTGGCAGGAGTTACTCAGCTCCAAAGAGAAAAAATGGATTATCAAACTTGGAGCTCTGTTTGCACCTAGTCTTAATGACCAATTGTGAATTCTGTGTTTGGATTGGACCATGGGTTGAACCAATCCATATTTATATGTATGTATTGTGATACTCTGTTTTTCCATTTTTGTATTTCACTGAAGAAGGCTCAGAGGAGCCGAAACCGGTTTGAATATTATTGGAATTTATTGCTTTTTTGCATAAAGCTTTTTCTGCTATTGATATCTCCATAGCAGTATTTCAGGAGGGGGGGTTTCTTCCCTCTGGTCAATAAATACTTTTTTGACATGGTTATTACCAACACTTGCTGGCTTTTTTGTTGACTACTTTGAGTATCATGACAGATCCCACCCACTCTAAAACAGTATAACATTACCACACATTTCAAATGCAACCTAAACCACCACCTAACTTCCTCATGGCTATTCTGATGCTCCCATTCTGACTAACCCAACTTTCTTTCTGTTTCTCTTCCATTGCCAGTCTCTCTGTCAATCACTCTGACTCTTTCACCTTTCTTATGCCTGTCTCTTTCTCCTTCATCCACACTACGGCTCCTACAATTAGACTATAGCCTTAATCCTTTCCTACTAATACCTACTCCTTACCCACCTCATCATCTTACCTATTTACAATTATCTCAACCTTTCCACTATCAGAAATTTTTCTACTTATGTTTTTCTTGATTATTCCTGTTTACAACCTTCCTCTGCTTTAATTTTCTGTTCCTGCTCGAATGACCTCCTACCTCATTAATTTCAGTATACATATACTAAATCTATGTGCATTATCACTGTTGTTGTATCTCCAGAATTACATAGTAACATATCTATGACTTATGTAAAATAACATATAACTTTTAAAGTATATGATACGTCTTTACTATCTAAGTCACTACTACCTGCAAAGTAATGCTTAAAATGTTTAATTTTTATTGTTGTTCATTATAAATATGCATTTTATGCGGAACATTTCTTCTTGGGCCTCCGCTGAAAATGAGACTTGTGGCAGGTTGGACTTTCCCAGTAAACATCTGCACTAAAATAAGTATATATATATATATATATATATATATGTATATATATATATATATATATATATATATATATATATATATATCTATATATATATATATATATATATATATATATATATATATATATATATATATGGGCGGCCACGGTGGTGCAGTGGTTAGCACTGCCGCCTCACAGCAAGAGGTTCTCCGGTTCGATCCTCGGCTGGGGTGCCTTCTGTGCGGAGTCTGCATGTCCTCCCTGTGGTCGCGTGGGTTTCCTCCGGGTACTCCGGTTTCCTCCCACATCCCAAAGACATGCTGCAGGTGGATTGGACACTCTAAATTGGCCCTAGGTGTGTGTGTGAGTGTGCCTTCTGTGGAAGGTTGGGCGCCGGGCTGGCAACTCGACACTGTAAAACTCCACTGCCATTCAATGTGCGGACAAGGTGATCCGCTGTGGCGACCCCTAACCGGGAAAAAGCCAAAAGAAGAAGAAGAAGAAGAAGTAGATATATATATATATATATGGTGGTGGCTGTAGTGCTGCAGCAATTAGTGTTGTTACTTCACAGCAAGAGGTTCTCCAGTTCAATTCTCATCTGGGGTACCTTCTGTGTGGAGTCTGCATGTCCTCCCTGCAGTCACGTGGGTTTCCTATGGGTACTCCATTTTCTTCCCACATTCCAAAGCCATGCAGTAGGTGGATTGAACACTCTAAATTGTCCATAGGTGAGAGTGTGTGTGTGAGTGAGTGGTGCAAATGAACTACCGTGGCAGGGCTAGCCACCTGGCGGTGTAAAGCTTGGCTCGAGATGATTGTCACTGCAGAAGTGACACCCTGACCCCATATGCAAAAATGGGAAAAAAGGTCGAGGATGGATGGATGGAGATATATAATAGAAAGATACCGATAGATATAGTAAAACAATAAATAAAATGAAATAAACGTGCTGTTTACGCGTAATACCCAAATCATTGCCAGCAACATGGATCACCATCAAGGGAGATCCAATCTGTTGCCCTAATTCCATTGCCACAGGAAACATGTCAACTACTCCTAAGGTCAGAAACCCTCACTATGCAACATCAAAAACTGATGGCTCAAAACACAAACCATTAGGCCAAACTTTTGCGCTTGCTACCACTCAGGCAATGAAAGAATGACCCACAATGACTATCCTTTTACCTGATGAAGAAATAAAAATAAATACATAAGACTATGAAATATAATTCAAAGTGTCAGCTGTGGTGGTGCAGCAGTTAGCATTGTTACCTCACAGCAAGAGGTTCTTCAGTTCGATTCTCAGCTGGAGCACTTTCTGTGCAGAGTCTGCATGTCCTCCCTGTGGTTGAGTGAGCTTTAAAGGTGTGCAGTGTGTTTGTGTACCTTCTGTGAAGGTTAGGCACTGGGCTGGCAACTTGGCACCATAAAAACTCCACTGCCAATCAATCTGCAAAACAGTGATCCACTGTGGTGACCCCTAACCAGGAAAAGCCAAAAGGCATTGCTTTTTTTTTGCTATCAAGTATAATTCAAGAAAGCTGGAGTAGACCAGTGCCCTATCCTTTTATGAGATCAACTGACTGACCCTCCTTGGCACAGCCCGAAGGCCTACCAATTCTAAAAGAATGTCTTCATAAAATCTTTCCAAATCCTTAGGAAAATCAACTGGCCTGAAAGAAAACTTAAAAAATGTCCCTGTGATGGGGCAGAGTTGAAAATGTCCTATAATGTTTAAAACCACTGCACTAAACATAACAGAGGTTTATTAAACTTATCCTGAAAAACTTCTTACCCTACCTGATATGTCTTGAATCTGTGGATACACATCAACCACCACATTTGATGCAGTGGACACTTCCTTGCCATGTTAATGACAGCAAAACCTTGGACTCTAAATGCTCCCCCTAATAAAAACAAAAAACCAAATTTTCAAAAAACTGCATATGAAGGATAACTGTCTGAAATCATATAGGTTTGTAAGAGAATTGTTTGCAACAAGTGTTTTCCAATGGGTCACCTTGCATTTTTATCACTATCTTGGACGTTTTCCCATCCTATCAGTGCCCTATTGATCAGCTGAGACTTCATGAAATTTGGGAACCCCAGAATTCTGGAACCAGTACTGAGGGCTGGCAGATGTACCAAATGGTCCTAACCACTTCCCTCTTTACCACTAAATAGAAAGACTATGAAGAATCCTGGGTTGGGAGCTCTGAGCAAAATTTTAGAAATGCTTGTGAGGCTGCCCCATAAGTTTTCTTTGAATTATTCACCCATGATTTACTGACAAGTAATCTAATCAAGTTTAGTCAATCAACTACATCTGGCAAAGCATGACAGATGGAGCTTCCTGTGTTTCCAGTGCTAGTCTGCAAAACAGGAAGATCTGCAGATGAGAAAGTGAATCTAATAAATTATTCTACTTCCCTGGGATGTATCTGCCCTTAAAAGACAAGGTGATTCTTAAACTATTCAAGACAATTGCTCTATCCATGGACTGCACCCACTGACTTTGAATTTGTTTATTCAGAACCTGCACAACCACCTGATTATTGGAATAAAAAATGATCCACTGGTTAGCAAATAGGTCAGCCCACACAAGCAATAATACCATGGGCATAAGATCAGGGAAAGTGATTTCTCTCCTGTATTCCACACACTTAGAAGCCTTTCATGTCAGCAAACAAACTTTTTGACAAAAGGCCCCCATACCCAGAACCCCTGATGCATCAGTACATAAGTGTTAGAATTCAGAAGATAACCACCTCTACTGCCACATGGAAACTCCGTCAGATTCTGACAGACACATATTCCATATGCAAAGGTCTTCTTTCCTATGGAGCGACACCCTATCCCAATAGCATTTCTGCTTGCCACCTCTCAACATGTTGACCAATGGTCTGGTGAATGCCTTTTCAGGAGCCCCTGTCCTTCTCACAAATTTGAGCAGGCTCAACAGCTCCATGACCTCTCTCACCCGTACTTTCCTCTTCTTAAATCTTGCAGTAAGTCTTCTTTCAGTCTAAGCAACTTGTCAGTAGGCAGTATGAAAACAAAAGCCCAAGAATCCACTTCTAAACCTATAAAGTCTAGGGCTTTAACTGAGCCCTCTCTCTTCTCAAGTGGAGAAACTTTGCTACAGTTTTAATGTTGTATATAATAATAGTCTGATGCACTGAAAAGCTTGCTGACTTGAAATGCAGGAGCTCTATAGAAATTCCCCTTGATCCATCCTAAGGATTATCTCCATTCTCAGCGACTGCAAAATTGTCAGGAATTACATACAATAAAAGAAACAGAGATAAACACTAATAAACTGAAAAAGAGGCTGTAAGCCTAAAAGATCTAACAGCAGTTGATGAGAAAAAAGTACACTTCAAGAAAACACTGAACTCATAACAGTATCTCTCCCTCACAGGATTGTACTATACACCAGTCTGTAAAGCTGTTTAGAATTATTAGCATAATATATTACAATATTCCATTATTAGATTGTTAGCATAAAAAGAAAAAAAAAAGAAAACAACACTTAGACACATGAAATAATATTGATTCAGTCAAATACAACATGTTTTCTACATAACATGTTTAACTTGACCCCATCTATTAAGGAGTTCACAAAACATAAAATTGTTAGCGTCAAGCACAAGATTATGTTCATATGTACTAAACATTTAAGCAAAACTAAATCTTTATGTACATTTTATTATCCTTTGTTGACTGGGTTAGACTCACTAGACTAGTGCCCTATTTTCTGGGGAGACTCAAGGTGGTGGTTATACTTCTAGGGTAAATTTGGGTATGAAATCAGGGAACTTACCCTACTCTTTTCAATAGGTGCTGTGGGATCTTTCACATTACCTGAACTAAGACTAACTCAAATAGATGGGACTTCGGTTAAATGTCTAATCCAACGAATGACATACTCAGGAGTGTAGAACCCCCTCATGCTGCAAACTATCTACCCAATGTGGGAATCAAACTCACAGCCTTGTAAATTAAAGCCAATTGAGCTACCTGTTCTACCACTAACACTGCATTCTTGTTAGGAGAATATTTTTTTTTTATTTAACACAATTATTCTTATTAATAAACAATTCTACTTGGCAGCTTTCAGAAAAATATTCTCTAAATACAATAATATATATTTTAAAATTAATTGCCTAGAGTCTGGGTAAGAAGCCCAGTTTGCTACTGGCCACTTTTGTCAAAGCTGTCTGTGAGAGTACAGTAAGACAAAAGTGTGTAAATGAAAAGGTTTAAGATAATTACACCTAGCAGGTACAATAGTTCTGAGGTTCCAAACTGGCATTGCTCCCTTCTGTTACTAAAGCACTTTGGGGAACAGTAACACCATGGTTCAGCTGTAAATGCAGAGTTGAAGTTACCACTATTAGATGTTCAACAGCCTTTTACATTGTTGATTAGAAAAAGAGACACGGCTCCCATCAGTATATGTAAAGGGAGGATCAGTTTAAAGGTTCCAGTGCAACAATTTGTATTCTTCTCATAGGTTCATAGGTAGGTACTAGGCTATCTGCCCAAAGGCATTTATAAGCCTAGCCAAAATGTGTTGGGTTTCGCCACCCCCTTAGATTAGTTCCCTGTGCCTCTGTCCAGCAGAGCCACTGAAGTGATCCCCGGGGTAAACTTTCTGTTTCCCATCCACTCGTCAAGGTTTCTTTTAAAGAGTGTTAGTGAGGAGCTCTGCCTAATATAGATTGGAATCTTGTTCGAAAGCATGGGAAGTCTCTGGGACAGGAATCTATCCCTCCAGCACATCCTATTTACTGTTGTGGTGAGGTTTAGATCCCTAGAGCGTGTGGCTCAAGGAGATAAGGTTTTCTTTAGGTGGAGCATGTCCGTCAATTCTGGGTTGGACATGGCCTTGTATGTCAGGCAGAGATCACCTCTGAGTAGGCGGTATGCAACAGAGTACTGCTGGAGTTTCTTCAGTCGAGCTGCATAGGGTATCTGTTTGAGGTCAGTGATCCTCTTGGTGCGGTACTTTTGTGGTCTTTCCAGCTGTTGCAGGTGTCTTGTAAGGTACATCCCAAATGGGGCATTGTACTCTACGATGGATCTGATGAGTGATGAGTAGAGGGGCACAATGACCTCTTTTGATCTGGATGCATACCCTTTTGTGATTAGGTGGGCCACGTAGAAGGATTTTCTAACCACTTTGGCAATGTGATTTTCAAAGGAGAGATTACTATCTACTTAGGTCCCCAGATCCCTTATTACGTCTTCCGTATTTAGGGGACTACCACCCATGTGGTAGTTTGTGGGTACTTTGTTTTTTCCAAAGGGGATGACTATGCACTTTTTGGCATTTAGCTTGAGGCCATGATTTTGACACCAAGTATCCGTCTCAGTGAGACCCTTTTGGAGGATGTCTATGTCAGCTGGAGAGTCAATTATAGCCCCTAGTTAGCAGTTGTCTGCAAACCTGGTCAGCTATAGTCCTCCTATGCTTGCCTGTACCTCTGAGAAGTATATATCAAACAGGAGGGGTCCTAGGACTGAGCTCTGGGGAATGCCACTTGTAACTGGTTTAGAGTCGGACTTAGCTCCCACACCTCTCACCATCTGGGTTCTGTCCATGAGCCAGTTGGCAACCCATCTGGTAATGTAGGGGTTTATGTTCAGGCTGGTGACCTTGTCTATAATACCAGAATGGGGAATGGTGTCAAAGGTCTTTGCATGGTCTAGGTAGGCTGTGTGGACCACCTTTCCCTCATCTATAGCCTTGGTAACTGTCTCAAAGATGTCCACCAGGTTTAGGAGGCATGATCTGCCCTTAACAAAGCTGAACTGGGTAGGGTCCAGTGTTTGGAGGTTCACAATGTCTCTGTTAATGAGTTCCATAATGATGCGCTCCATAACCTTGCAGACCAAGCTAGTCAGGCTTATAGGGCAATAGTTCCCAGGACTGTTGTGGCTCCACCTTTGTGGACCAGAATAACCGTTGCTGTGCACCACTCTATGGGTACATAGCCTGTGGAGAGGCTGAGTTTGAACAGTGTGTTTAGGTGAGGGGTTAGTTCATCTTTGAGCTCATTTAGGATGCAGCCTGGGACACCATCCGGTCCCATTGATGTTGTGTTTTTGGCTTTGGAGAGGGCTGTTTTAACCCGAGTGTCTGTGATTTCAGGTGCTCTACATTCTTCTGGTATGGTTATGGGCCCTTTTGGGGGTGAAGTTTGCGCTAAATCTGTCTGCCAGGATGTTGGTGATATCGGTTTGTGCAGTGTATTTTGTGCCATTCTGCACTAACTCCGAGCAGATCTGACCATTGCCACTTAGATTCTTGACATAGCTAAAGAATGCCTTGTGGTTATCTTTGGAGTCCTTGGCAATTTTTTTTCGAAGCTCACCTTGGATGATTTTTATGAGGGATTGTAGTTTCTTGCTGATACTAATCAGGGATGCCTTCCCTTCTTGGGATTTTACTCTTTTCTGTACTAGTTTCTTCCTTCTATTCTATAGCTAGTTTATGGCATGAGCCCACCAGACTGGTTTCCTTTTCTTGGAGGAGTGAGTCTTGGTTTTGCTTGGGATAGCATGATGCATGCATTCTTGTAGGAACCCGTAGAATGCATTAGTAAAGGATTTTGCAGCTTGGACAGCATTATCCTTTAGCATGGGGGCTTTGGAACTTTCCACCTCGGTCTTAAGGAACGTGAAGTTTGCTTTTGAAAAGTTTTTCACACTGGTTTCCTTGTCCAGGGGTGGGGGCAGAATGTGGATATCCAAAGTGATTTGTTTATGGTCAGATCTAACCAGCGAGGGGCTGACCTCCTGTGTGGAACACCGGTCGCCCATGTTGGTGATGACGAGGTCCAATATGTTGTCACTTCTGGTGGGAGTGTTGACCAGTTGATCCAGGGTGTTTGAGTTTATAAATTCTAGGAAATGTTGGGCAAGGGCGTTAGTACTTGAGTAGTTCTCCCAGTTAATGTTTGGGTAATTGAAATCACCCAATATTAGGGTGTTTGGTAGGACCTTTATGTTTCCCAGTGTTTCCAGAAACATGGAATGGGGGTCTTGGGATACGATGGGTGATCTGTAACAAGCTACAATTTGAATTGCAGTTTTGCCCATTATTAGTTGCACGTGGATGATCTCTGAAGCATCGTGCTGTGCCACTAACCTGGAGGTGTGAGTATCCTTGATGAATATGGATACATCCCCGCCTTCTGTATTTCAGTCCGGGTTCTGTGGCCGAAATGTATGGTATGAGTTGTAGCCTGGTAGTGCTGGGGTGCTCTCTGGAGCCTTAAACCAGGTTTCTGTTACTGCACATATATTGATTTTCTCCATACTGAGGAGTGCCTCGAGTGCATGCATTTTAAATACCATTCAGTGAATGAAGTTGCACCAGACAATTGTATTTAATTGTAACAAATAGACATCAAACTATGCTCAATAATAACATATTTACAATAAATTATCCCTTGTGCAGAAAGCTAGAGGTCAGAGTCATCAGTGCATACTTGTATATAGTAAATACATCTGTATCAGGTGAGGTTCTACCAGGGAATAGAATGCACCAGTCTCACTCTAACTTCAGTTTTCAGTGATATCTTGAAAGGCATGGTCACATATAGGAAGATGCATAAAAAGAAACTGCAGCTTATTCAGGCTAAGTGATTTTTTTGTGGAATTATTTTATAAATAAAAGAAAAGGAAAGGAAAAGTGCTAAGATATGTAGTTACACTTCAAACACATACCCTGGTTAGCAAGTAGTATAAGCAGAGACTTCCACTCCCTAGTTAGACAAACAAAATCAAAGACTAGCAGTTCCAAACAATGCATGTTTGCATCAGTAAGCAAGACACTACTTTGAAACATTTTTCAGGAGAGCTCGGTTGGCAGAATGCACCTAAACAGTTAATTTCACATAGATCATGCACTTTTTAGCAACTACAGCAGCAGTCTATTCCAAACAATAATGATCTACTGAGAAAAGAGGCGCTATTAGGCTATTGCCTTATGACCCTTATGACATATTTATTTAGTTTACAGTGAATGTCCAAGTGGGCAAAAAAAAAAAAAAAACAGTTTTTAACTTTTTTTTTCAAACTACAGTATTGATAATTAACAGAGCCACATGAATATTTTGTTATAAAGGAATTAAGGATAAAATAAATTAATTAAAAGAAAGGAAAAGTGAGTATGCAACTGCACACAAATGTTAGTAAGGATATAGACATATAATGGTTGAAACAATTGGGAATGAATATTAATATTTCACTAGAGTAGGGCACAGAGACAGAAGTTAGGAAAGAGGAGAGAACAAAAAGTGAGGGGAGGGGAGAGAGATTAGAATAAGAGGAAGGGTAAGAAATAAGAGTATTGATAGCAGGTGCTTGCCTGGTGTAAAGCATGAGCAGAGACATGTATTAGGAATGTTTTTAACAATGGGATGAATGACTGAATATTTGGCAAGCACCTGACCATTACTGTGACCAAGTTCTGAGTTTTTGCCATGCAGTTTGAGTATAAACAGTAGTCAGATGATTTGTTTGGCTTATAGACAGAAAGGAGATTTTTGTTGTTTGATTGTAGGGGACAGTTTAAGAAGTAGATTTGGAAAACAGTACTGGGAGCAGAACAGTTAAGTTTATTTATTATTTTCTAAGTTGTGGCTAATTCAGTGTATGGAAATGGTGGGGTATTTTTAACCAGTTAATTTCCTTAAGTGTGGAACAGTAATGAGTAAAATCAGGTTTGTTGGTGGCAAAATGGCAAAACTGTTGTAATATTACTGCAATTTTACAGCTGATTGGAGGTTTGTAAATATAGGTGCTCCATATAGGAGTGTAAGTAGTATGTAGGTGCGAGGTAGGATTACTAAGGAAAACTCTTAGTTCTACAAAACTTCACAAGCTTTTGGTATTTTGTAAATAGTATTAAGAATGTGTAGGTCAGATTTCAGTTTGTCATCTATAATTAAGCCAAGCAATTTGGTATTAGGGACAACTTCAATTTATGTTTTGTCTAGGAAAGTGATTTTGAACTTGTATTTGTCTCTGTGTACTTTAGGAAGGAACAAAAGTAGTTTTTTACACACTTGAGTAACAGCTGGGCATTTTTTGACACTTTTTAGTAGAGCTAAAGGATTGCTATGTTATTTTTTAAGATGGGTAAGGTTATCAAAGAAGCATATAGGAGCAAATTCATCTGCATATTGTGTGGGTGAAGCTTGTGCAGGTATGAAGGTTATTGACGAAGATATTAAACAATAGATGACCTGGAATGGAACATAGGGGAATCCTGTGGAGACTGGTAGGAAAGGAAATAGGGTACAGAGCCATTTCACAGATTGTTGCCTGCCAGACAGATAGCTGATAAACCATAGAAGAGTGATCTAAAGAGGCCAAGTGAGGACATTTGTTGTAGGAGATTATGTGATACTGTGTTGAAAGCTTTGGACAAATCTAGGAATACGGATGAGATGAGATGAAATTAGTTTACCATTATCCTTGGCTTTGTTAATGGTGTCCCTAAAGGATTTGAGAGCAGTAATAGTACCATGGGCTGGACAGAAACCGTGTAGTGTAGGGGTGAGAAGTTGTTGTTGAAGGAGGTATTTAACAAGTTGTTTATGAACACATTTTTCTAGTTTTTTAGAAACTGGAGAAAGGATAGTAGTAGTAGAGCAGAAACTGAATATCTCTGAAGAACTCTTACCTTTATGTAGTAGGGTAATGTAAGACTTTTTCCAAAGGCTTGGAACAAAAGTTTCTTATACGGACCTATTTATTAGTATTGAGTCTGGGTATGTTATGTCATTGACAACTATTTTCAGGTGTTCTGCTGGTAAGTTATCAGCAAACGGGGAACCTTGCTTGAGTTTGTGAATTATGTTTCTTATACAGTTAGTAGAGAAAGGGTGATGAAGAAGTTGAAGGAATCTGAGGTGTAGCAGTGGTAGTGGAAGACTGGTATTTGGTAAGGGCAGCTATACTGTCTCTGAAATGCAGGTTAAACTGTGTAGTGGTCTCTAGAGCTGATATGTTGGGTATGGGATTAGGAGTGGCTTTTGTTCCTGAATGAAGTAAATTATTGATGGAAGACTAGAATTCCTTGAGATCATATCTATGGTGGTTTTGTAGGCTAGTGTAATATTGCTTCTTTCCTGTGTTGGCTTGTCTTTTTGTTAGTTTATGGAGTTCCCTGAACTTTTGAAAGAGTTGTCATGTTTATTTGCTTGCCATTGTTTATAGGCTGTATCTCTCTTATGCAAAATAATCCTGGTATTATCTGACAGCCAAGGGACATGGTTGGATTTTACTCATTTTTTTCTAATGGGTACATTATTACTTAAGTTATATAGGAATAGGTTATCGAATATGAGGACAATATTTTCCATGGGAGGTGTTTTTAGGCTAGGCCATTTCATGAAGTGAGAGGCTGATATAATGGTACGGGGCTGACATTTGAGATTCCGTAGGTAAATTTGTTTAGATGTTGTTTGATCTGGTATGTTATATGCCAATTTGTGTATTTCAGTAGGCAGTCACTAAGGGAGACTGAAAGGGTACCAGAGGAACTGTATTTGCTGGGGACAGACTCCACTATCCAGTCTAGTATCTTGCCATTGGCATTAGATTTATTATAGCATGTGGGAGAAGTAATAAGTTGTGTGAGGCCAAATATATTAATAACAGAGTTCAGACAGTTAGAGTTAAAAATCTGTCAGTTAATACTGATGTCTCCAAATATGATTTTTTCATTAGAGAAAGTATTAGATAACCTGTAGAGAATGTTCTCCAGTATGTTTATATTGTTTCCAGGAGGTATGTAGAGACCGATGATGCAACGCAGTTTATGGCTTGAGGAAGCAGGTAAGTAATTATTTGTTGTGGAATGTAGTTATACTACTGGTATGTGGGGTGAGATTATAGACATTCTAACACAGAACAATTCCACCAGCTTTTTTCATTAGTCAGTCAGTTTTAAAAATGTTATAACAGGAGGATAGTATCTCTATGTCTTTTATGTTAGGCTTAATCCATGTTTTGGTAATGTCTAGTAGAAATGATGAGTAATGGGGCATACAAGCATGAAGCACTGCTGTTTTGTTACACATGGTGTGGGTATTTAAGGAGACTTGGTTCAAATTCAAAGAAAGGGGGTGTCATGGAGTAGGAGTAGGTGTAGATTGGTTGCTCTCTTGGTATGATGAAGAGTAGGACCTGGACTTGGATAGATGTCACCACAAAGAGATGTCATTGGGTAATACAGTAATAACAGGTATGTCTTTTTAAAGGTAAATCTTATTTTTTTTGCTTGAAAATGGGAAGGTTAAGAAGAGAGTTTAGGATTTTATATTTACAATGAATTTTGTGAGTGTTCTTTAATAGGCAAGGTACATTTATAGATGAGAAATTGCATTTAATGCGATTTGTGGAATGGCTCAGTATAGGAGAAATTATTCTGTTTTGGACTGCAAAGTGACAGGCTGTAAGATGCATCAAACGTGTGAGGAAAATAAGGTTAGGAAGATCATGCTTGTTTGTTCCAGGCTAATAGGTTAGAATAGTCACTGGTGATGAAAATTAAAGTATTTATTTTTGAGAGGTAGAACTGTGGAAAGTGTGGTTTTATGAGTGAAGTTCAGCTGTGGGTAGGGTTGGTGTATAGAGGTAAAAGTGGATGTACAAATTGTAGAAATGAAGCAGAGAATATAGAAAGGATTATAAGTAGGTTAAGTGGTATGTAAGTTACTGGAACATAGGTAGATAATTCTGTTACAGCAAAGGTGTTGGGTTACAGAGTTGAGCGGACATAGAAAATTGTTACTCGAGTATAATGGGGATAGACTAGGTGAGTCCTAAGTAATGCTAATGATAAGTGAGGGAATTCTGCAGCAGGGCTAGACACCTGGTGGTGTAAACCATGGCTGTAGATGATTGTCACTGCTGAAGTGATACTCTAGCCCCATGTGCAAAAATGGCAAAAGGGGTTGTGGATGGATGGATAAGTTTGAGAACTGAAAGTAGAGAAGGATCTGAAAAAGAAGAGTGTAGGTAGTGGAGTTACTTCATTAGTGGAATATGTTGGTGAGATGAAATAACTGGCTAAGGTGTAATTTTGGTTATAAATTTAGAAGAAGGGCGGGTGTGAACTAGGGGTAGGACATGGGGATCAGAGTATGTTGGAGTAGAAGGAGGGCAGATTGATTGGTGCCCAAACCTGAATGACAAAGGATGCAAGAAGCAGTCAGATTTACTGGGAAAAATCTTAAGAAACTGCTGGTAACTTCCCTGTGATTTGCAGTAGTCCTTTTGTTTTTAAAGTGCAGATAGCTGCAAAAGTGGAGATGGAGTATTCAGTGGGGTGTTTGTTCTAGTGTTCATGCTCACTGTAGTGCTCTTCCAGTAAGGCACATTAGTTTTTCAAAGGTACTCCTCAAATGGTAGTGAGGGGTCTTGCATCCTTCAACCAATTACTATATATAGTTCAAGTATTTACAGTTTAACAGTATATTTAGAATTATAGGTTGAATAAGCAGAACTGAACAAACAACACTCGATAAGAGAATGACCAGTGCTGGGTAAACAATTTAGATGGGTGAAGAATACAGTTTAAATATGATAAATACCTCATAAGGGAACATTTCTTACACCACTTCCTTTACTGAAAACATTACTAGACTGGTTCATAGTCATGTATCAGTTGATCAGTCCCATGTGAGGATGACTTATTTGACTTTATATTGCTCCAGCTGTGTAAAATTAATATTTGTTGGAGCTGCAGTCATTCTGGTGTCCTAAAGATTTCATTGTTATATTAATGGATGTGACTAGGGATGGAGGAGTTGGACTTTAAATAATAGTGCCATGACTGTAGGAATGCATGTCTCACCTACATTCTGTCTTACCTTTCCTCAGTTCTTACCCTCTCCCCTCCTGTTAAGCATGTTATTTTCCCCATGATGAAAATACACGTCCATACTTACCCAATAAGCAGAAACACACATCTTTAGCAGGAAAATATCAACAGCCATATTTTTATTCCTCTAATAATTAGTTTCCAACCAAATGCCAACTAATTGTAAATAGTTCTATGTTGCTAACCATTGCTAACCAAAGAATCATCAGATATATGCAAAAGGCAGGATTTAAAATGAAAGCAGTGGGGCCAATAAACCAATAACAAATTATCAACCATTACATTAAAAGTGAACAATCTTCTGAAACCCAATTCAGCCTACCAGGGATCTGTGTAAACAAAAGTGAGCAGTCTTCTGTAAAGCATTCAGTCAGAACCAGTATCTGAAGGGAAGTGAAAAACCAGTTAACAAATTTGCAGGTCCCAGGCCTTTATTACCCCAGCTTGCTGTTACCCAGTATTGTATACAAGGGTCTATCTTATCAGCCCCATTCTGACAGGAGTGGTCGAAGCCTGCAGCCGAAGGGAATCCAGACTATATGAGCCCAAGCCTTCTCCCACCATGACCTCTTACATACTTTTTATTTCAAGTCAGACCTTCCACCCCCTAATTAAACATGGTTGTGACAACCTTTATTACTCTCCATAATGCTTGCCATAGAAAGAAAAAATACCTGGAAAGTCTTTTGGAGAAAAATGGGAAAGTTATTCTATAATCTAGTGCAATGACCCTTGCTGGTCAATAAGCTTCCAGTTATCCTAAGCTACATGACTTCTTGCTTTTATCAAGAAGGGTGGTTGGGCTTCTCTGTCCTGTCACTCATGTGCTTAAAAGAATGTGATATCTTGCTAGTCTGACTTATAAAGGCTATATTGACTCTCATATACCCAATCAGCCCCCTGCTCCTTTACATTCCGCTTCATCTACCTTATTTTCTACCCTGTCCACTCCTATCAAGCATGTTAATTTTCCCAAGTCACATTCACTTGACCATTGATTCTTGGCTCACTTTCAGTGCCTTAGGATTGAAAAACTTGCTCATTCTTACCCAATAACAAATAAAACATAACTATTAGAGGAAAATGACTGCAGCCATGCATTTATTGTGCTAATTATTAACTACCAATCAAATGCCAGTTAATTGACATATATAATGCCAATCAATGCCAATCAAAGAAACACCAAGTGTGTACAAAGGACAGGACTTGGAAAGAAACCTATCAAGCTGATAAACCAGCAACAAATTATCAACAATCAGTATCCTGAAAACCAAATCCGTTAACTCTAATGACTGAATGGATCTGTGAAACCATGAGTGATCAGTCCCCTGAAACCCATCTAGCCTAACACCAGTGAGTGAAAGGTTCTAAGAAACCAAAAGTTGCAGTCAGCTGAGAACCAGCTCCACCTACACCAGTGACTGAAGAAATCTGCAAGGCCAGTCAAAACATTTTTAGGTCCCCAACCTTGTTACCTACTCAGCATATGAAAGCGTACAAGAGCCCATCTTTTAGTCATGCCACTATACTGCTGGAGATGGCCTAAGTCTCCCTGATTGAAAAGGAAGCCAGACTGTCTGAGCCTATGCCCCTTCCCACCAGGCCTCCCTAAACATTTAGCCTTCTAATTCTGCTCTTCCACCATAGAAAATCACTTCCCACCTCTTTCCCCAATCACATCCGACTGACCTTATTTCAATAAATCACCCTGTAGGTTATGTGCAAACACTAACATATCCATATCTGACAAATGTACCTTATCCTGTACAAACTAGCTGCCTTTACATTGCTGTATCAATGTTGAAGTGCATCTCTGCCCACAACCTCACTAATTGTCTAATAAATCTGCTTTTCAACATCCTGATCCTTTCTGCTGTTTTTATATTTCTAACTGCCCTCCACTTTCCCTCTGTCTGAAGTCATTTAATGTCTCTTAAGCTTTCAACTACCTTTGCTGTGTTTGCAGCAAAATGTATTCAGCTTTATTTTTAAGTTGCAACAAAAGATGGGCAATTATCTTATTCCCTCCTATATATAATCATGTCAGTATTTATCAGACTTGCAGAATGGCCTTCTAAGTCTCTTTGCAGCTCTTGCCAAAACATCTCCCTCATGTCCTGACATCATACACTTGCCTCCTCCTTCAGCCCAGGTCGCTCCACCCTGACTCACAGAGCTTTTGACCCCAGTGGCCCCAACTTGTCATCTGCAAAAGAAAAAACAGTAGTTAAAAAAGTGAGACCTGACATGTCTTATATGCCTGGGATTTTAGCCTGGATAGGGGGCAGTCACCCATATGGCATAAAATGGACCCAATTGACTCTGCTTCATGAGTTCATAGGTCTCAAACCATCTTGTTATAACTCAACCAGTACCCGATGGGGGTCTTAGATTTTGTCATGTATCTTTCCTGTGCTGGTCTATCTTATTCTTCCTTAGGTAGCTCCAGATGCCAGTTGCATTCTCTCATAAAGCTATTGACCCTCAATTCCCAAGTGCTGTATTTCTGAAATCCTACACCCCCAAAGTGACCATTAGATGCACTGTCCTGAACAACCATACCTCATACTCTAAGCTACATACTTCTTTCTGTGTCTATAAGACATTTACAATTGTTGGGGTCCAGGGGCTAACAAGTATTACCACCCCTTTAGTCCATTCTGGCCCACCCATGTTTCATCTACCATATTTTCACTGTGAATGCATGAGCAGTAATCTGTCATCCATGTACCTTCTGATATCAGCTAATTGCTGCAATTCTTTCACCCCCACACTACCTCAGTATCCATCACTCTTCTGTAAAATAAGATGAAACCCATCAGCTGTGTCAGTAGTACAGGCCGTTTGACTTACCATACCATGCTTGTTCACAAGCTGATGAATTATGACATGCAGTTAGTACAATGTCATTGGACTAGACTGTAGACTTATTCTGTATTGGCCACAATCAGTTCAGTTAGGTATCACATGTGGTCCAGAAGTTTGAATGATCTCATATTTGCTTGAGATGCCAGCCTATTGAACATGTTGAACCTGTCTCATTGAAATGAGAAAGTGAATCAGCCATGACCTTGTTCACAAATTGAATATTGAGGTCTGGAGTGACCTCAGAGGTTCCTTACAAAAACAATACAAGGCATAATAAACCTGCCTTATGCAGAGTGCCTTAAAGCCCTTTCCCTATATTCAGTCTCCTATGGATTACTGAGCTGTGATCTATGTCTGGTTTACAAGGCACTCACAAACCCCTCAGTTATGAGTCTCCTACATTTTTGCAAATCAAAGAGTACCAGACATACAAGGTCAAGGGATCTGAATTTTCTCTGCAACTTAAACAGAACATGCTGGAGAGACAATTTTGTGTCCCATAGACTGCCCCCTTCTGTGTAACAGGCTTCCCATCCATGTGAAGCTGAGTTCTTCTGTTACTCAGTTTAAGCATAACCTAGACTAGGAAATTTACACTGGGCTAAATAACTGATGCTCAATGTCCTATCTGGATGGAGGACATCATTATTCTTTGGGAAAACTTGGCTAGGCTTAGAAAACCCTCCCAGGCTGTTAGATTAGTAATAATCTATGAATCTGTGAATAAACTGTACTCTGAAGCTAATGTTATGTCATGCAGGTTGGTAGCAACAACCTCATCAGACACCCACCACACAACTTGTAACAATGTACCTTTTTTTCTTTTGGCACTTTTGTCCCTGAGCATCTTTCAAAACTGGTAAACCTGTTTCTGTTTTGAGAACCATCCTTGTTAACTTTTAGTTATGTACTCACCATAACTTCAGATGTTTGGGATCCATCTCGCCTACATTCTGAATGATGGGTTCGGAGCCGATACCTCGGCTCCGACTCAGCACGCTTATGCTATAGAGCGAGGCCTCTTATTGGCTGAGCTTTCTTTATCCCAGGATGCACCACCACTAATCCCCCAGATCTTGTTTGTCCGCATTCATGCACACATGCACAGCGTGTTTATATAACATTGTTAGATGTTTCAAGATGAAACAACAGGATTCAGACCTTCTGATATCCTCTGATCTCCAAGGAAGGGGGAAGGAGGGTGGGTTATTAGAATGTGAGATGGATCCCAAACATCTGAAGTTATGGTGAGTACATAACTAAAAGATGTTATGTGATCCGATCTCGCCTACATTCTGAATGATGGGACAGCGTCCCTAGCACCTAAATCCCGGGTGGCTCATTGGAAAACACTCCTGAGCACTGCGGAACCAAATGAAGCTCGTCCTCTAGATGCCACATCTAATTTGTAGTGAGAAATGAAAGTATGCGGGGAAGACCATGTAGCCATAGCACAAATGTCACCAATAGCAAGCTTAGAATGAAATGCTACCGAAGTAGCCATAGCCCTTGTAGAATGAGCCTTGACAGAGGTGGAAAGCTCCTCGTTAGAAAAAATATAAGCTTGAGTAATACAGTCCCTGATCCATTTGGCAATAGTGACCTTTGTGACTGCATTGCCCAATTTGTTTTCTGAAAAGGACACAAACAACTGATCTGTATTCCTTGACTGCTTGGTCCTATCCAAATAAAAACGTAACTGCCTATGGACATCTAGTGTGTGGAAAATAAATTCCGCTTCATTGGAGTATTTTGGGAAAAACACTGGGAGCTCTAATGACTGTTGTAAGCATAAAGTAAAGCAGACTTTAGGAACAAAAGAAGGATTCGGTCTGAGGGAAACTCTGTCTGGATGAAAAACCAAGTACGGAGGTTTTACTGACAAAGCTTGAAGTTCTGAAACCCTTCTGGCTGAAGTAATTGCCACTAGGAAAGCTGTCTTCCATGATAGAAACTTTAAATCACAGGTAGCTGCCGGTTCAAAGGGGGAAGAAGTCAAGGCACGTAATACTATATCGAGATCCCATGGAGGTGCAGGATGAGAAACTGGAGGTCTTAATAGAGCAGCACCTTACAAGAAGGTCTTACACAACCTGTTGCTCATTAAAGGTGGGTCTATGGATTCATGAAAATTAGAAATTGCTGCCAATTGTACTTTGATGGTAGAAACAGAAGAGCCTTGGTTGAAAAGAGAGGTTAGGAACTTGAGTACTTCTGCTACAGGAGTTGAAATGGGGTCCAGGCCCCGGAGTTGAGCCCATATAGCAAATCTTTTCCATTTGCTAGAATAAAGTTTCTTCGTAGTCGACTTGTTGGCTGAAGACAATATGTGCACTACCTCTGGGTCTAGTGCATGTCTCCTGACTATGGCTGGAAGAGGAGGAGCCAGGCCGTCAATCTTAATGTGTGTAGGGACTGGTGTAGTAGTCCCGACTGATGAGTCAGTAGGTCTGGGATCTGGTCCAGGAACCATGGACCTTCCAGAGCATGTTTCTGAAGATAGGGAAACCAGACTTGACGAGGCCAGTAAGGAGCAATTAAGATCATCTTGCTCCCTAAGAGAGAAGCCTTCTGAATTACCTTGGGTAGTAGCGGAACTGGAGGGAAGGCATAAAGCAGGCCGGTGGGCCAAGGATGGACTAACGCGTCCATAGGGCTCTTCCCCGAAGCCGGGGATAGGGAGAAAAAATCCTTGCACTTCGCATTCAGAGGAGTCGCGAAGAGGTCGCAACAAGGAATTCCCCATTCGCTGAAAATCTGTCTTGTAATAGTTATGTTCAGAGACCACTCGTGAGGAGAGAGAATGGTCCTGCTCAACCTGTTGGCTACGACATTGGATTTGCCCGGTATGTGAGTTGCCACTAGGAAGCGATTGGTTGAGATTGCCCATTCCCAGACCCTCATCGCTTCTCTGCAAAGAGGATAGGATCTGGTCCCTCCCTGCTTGTTCAGGTACCAGACAACTGACATGTTGTCCGTGTGAACAGCAATTACACCCTGAGGGAGGTAACAGTGAAGGGCTTGAAGGGACAGGAGTACTGTTCTCATCTCTAGGATGTTGATGTGGAGAGAGGTCTCTTCCGGATGCCATTTGCCCTGGACTGACCTGCCCAGGGAATGCCCCCCCCACCCCATCTGGGAGGCGTCCGTGGTCAACGTGGCTGCCGGAGGAGGAAGAGCAAAGGGTCATCCCTGATCCAAATTGGAAGACACTAGCCACCAGCAAAGGTCTCGTCTGCAAGATTCTGTGATCCATATTAGATGATTGAGAGGGAGTTCCTGAAAGGACCATTGAGTTGAGAGAAGCCACTGGAGGATTCTCATGTGTAACCTTGCCAAGGGAACTAGCAGAACTGTGGCAGACATAGATCCCAATAGTTGCAAGACCATTCTGGCTGGGGCTTTGGACTTGGGGAGTAGGGCTCGAACCTGATTTTGTATGATCTGAATTCTGTCTGCAGGTAGATAGACCCGCATCTGGTTTGAATCTATCTCTGCCCCTATGAATTCTATCCTTTGAGATGGCCGTAACACAGACTTTGGCCAATTGAAGGTGATTCCTAGGGAATCGCCCAGTGATGTTGTGGCCTGCAGGCTCTGTAGAAGTAGATGCTTTGAGGTGGCAGTTAGAAGCCAGTCGTCTAGGTACGGAAACACCTGGAATCCTAGACTCCTCAAGTGAGCAGTCACTACTGCCAAGCATTTGGTGAACACCCTGGGGGCTGTGGTGAGACCAAAGGGCAGCGCACGAAACTGAAAATGACTGCTTCCTAGGCTAAAGCGCAAGTGTCTCCTGGACGTTTGATGTATTTTGATATGGTAATATGCGTCCTTGAGGTCTATGGAGCACATCCAAACACCTTTCTCCAACAACGGGAGAATGGTTTGTAAAGTGACCATTCGGAACTTGGACTTCTTGACTGAACGGTTTAGGTTGCTTAGGTCCAAAATGGGCCTCAAGTCCCCGGTCTTTTTTGGCACTAAAAAGAATCTTGAGTAAGTCCCTAATCCGATCTGGTCTGCGGGGACCGGTTGGATGGCTCCTTTTTGCAGCAGTTTTGAAATTTCTATGGCTGCGGTATCCCGTTGACCGGGTGGCGGGTCCGGGATTCTTTTGGACTGAGGAGGGGGACAACAGAATGGGATGGAGTAACCTCCGGCGATAATTCGAAGCACCCATCGGTCCTGAGTGATACTTTCCCAGGCCTTTAGGTGCTTTGAAAAACGACCCCCGACTGGCTCCGGAGCAGCACAGCCGGGCAATCCCTCAGGGACTATGAAAAGTTGAGGAGCCACGAAAGGACTCGCGGTCTCCAGTGTTGCGGGGGCCTCTGCCGCCTCTGGGATGGCGTCTTTCTGATGAATTTCCCCCTCCTCTGCCTCTGGAGGGGGAACCTTCCTGCTGAGAGGGGTAAGACTTCTGCGATCTCCGGAACCACATCTTCCCTCTTCTTTTAGCCTTGGAATAAGGCCGAAAGGGAGTGGAAAATCGTGCCCCTACGGCAGTCAGAGTCTTACCCTCCTGTTCACAGCGGGTAAGTGTGTCTTTCACCTTGGGCCCAAACAGGGAGGACCTATCAAATGGGGCGTCGGTGAATGAAGACTTGAAGGCCTCCGCAAAATGACACAGGCGAAGCCAGGCTTGTCTCCGTAGCGCAATGCCTGTACCCGCCGCTCTACTCGCCTCGGCCGCATACGAGATGAGCCTCATGGACGAGTTCGAGATGGATGACATCGTAGCCAGCTGAGATCCAACCGTCTGGGCCAGCTCCTCAGGCAGGTTACCTAAGAGGGTATCGGATAGCTCCTTAATCAGATCCCTCTGGAATCTCGTAAAGTGCGTTAGGTAGTTCAGAGATCTCAAAGTAAAGGCCGCTGAACTAAGGGTGCGCTTGCCGTACCGATCCATGCTCCTAGACTCCTTATTAGGAGGATGGACGGGCGTAGAAGCCTCTGCTACATCCTGCTATGTAGCAGATGCCACCACCATAGCATCCACAGCCACACCTTTCATGAGGAACTCTCTATCTGGGGGTGCTGAAAGAAATTTGTTTGGACGAGCGGGCACCGGTTCCACAGAGTCCGGGTGTTCCCACGCCCTTCGACAGATCAAATCCAAGAGCTCGTCGAAGGGCGGAGACACCCAGGAGGCGGAGGGCTGAGCCCCGAAGGCCTTCAGGAACACTGACTCATCAGCAGAGGGAGGTTTGGACTGCCAGCCGCCTTGTTGTTTTAGGGCTTCAAGGATGTCTGCAAAGGAGACATCATCCGAGGACGACTTGGGGGACCCCTCTGCATCATCGAGATCGGTGTCAGATGTTGAAGACTCGTCAGGGGAGTCAATGTGTTTCCTCTTGCACGTTTTCTT
This sequence comes from Protopterus annectens, assembly GCF_019279795.1. Lineage (NCBI taxonomy): Eukaryota > Metazoa > Chordata > Ceratodontiformes > Protopteridae > Protopterus > Protopterus annectens. The sequence continues at coordinate 454,431,074 of NC_056735.1, forward strand.
CCTGGGAGGTTCATCTGAAGAGGCTTCAGAAGGACCTCCAGGAGGGGGAGAAACCCCAGCGGGGGTAACCTGAGGCCCAGGGGCTCCGCTGTCTGCTGACAGGGGAACTGCCAATGACCCAGTCTCCAAGAGTAGGGAAGGAGCCGGGGAAACTGTGGAGATGGCCAAAGAAGATTTGGCTAGAGCACTCCTCATAGCCCTGAAGGCGGGACCACCAGAATCCTGGGAAGGTCCCCCTCCGTGGCCACGACAGTGGACGGTACTCCCGCTGCCGACGCACCAAGAGGAAGATTTGGGACCGAAGGCATCAATCCCGAAGCCTCCCCCCAGGGCAGAAGGAAGAAGTCCGTGCACTGAACTCCGACCCAGGAGCCGGAGTCGGAGCAAGGGTCGGGTCTGACCCTAACACCTCCACTGGTTCCACCAACACCTGCTCCAACGGTGCCGAAGCTGTTGGAGGAGGAAGAACTGTAAGGGAATGGACCATCGGCTCTGAAGCCAAATGGGCTGGAGCCGAAACCATCTTTTGGAACACCGGAGACTGGAAGAGATGAAGGAGTACCCTGTCGATGTCTGAATCAGACATCCTGGAAGATCTCGAGGATACCGATCGGGCCCGAACTGATTTCTCCATCGGCTCTGAAGGGCCTGGGGACCGGCTCCGAAAGGATTCCACTATTATCGGCTCCGAGGAAGCCTTCACCGAAATTTCTCTCGGCTCCGATAAAGACTTCGGCTCCGAGGGGGAAGTGTCTGAGCCGATGACCCTTATCGGCTCCAATATCAGTGGAGCCGATGAGGATGACCCGCCTCTCGATGCTCCAGACCTCGGCTCCGAAACCAGAGGGGTCGAGGTAGGAGGCACCGAGGCAGACCGTTCCGACCTCGGCTCCAAAGTCCGTGGAGCTGATGGAGAAGTCTGCTTGCCTTTCTTAGCCGTCGGTTCCGACTGACTGGTCGGAGCCGACGCTTTCCTCTTCTTAGAAGAAAGAGAGGAAGATAAAGCCTCCTCGAAAGAAGGCTTGATTAATCCTCTAAGGATTAATTTGTTTTTCCTCTCCTGGAGGACTCGAGAGGAAAATGCATGGCACACACTGCAGGATTCTTGGAGATGTTTGGCGCCAAGACAATAGACGCACGAGGAGTGGTCGTCCGTAATGGACATTTTAAACCCACACCTCGTGCACTTCTTAAAACCAGATGGTTTATGTTCCTTAGACATAGTTGTAAAAACAGAAACAACAGTAAAGTTTAAACAGCTTAGGTAACAGGTACAATAAGAATGTCAAAAAAAAAAAAAAAAAATATATATATATATATATATATATATATATATATATATACACACTGAAAAGAGAAACTTTTCCCTTTTTTTTTTTTTTTTTTTAAACAGTAAGAAAAGGAAGAAAGCAAGGAGGGTCAAGACCCTCTAACTCAAAAGGGTACTTGACCCACACACAACCACTAAAGTAGTTAGAACAGGGGAAGGCCCCTCTGACTGAAAGGAATCTTCTCTGACAGGAAATTTAAAGCAAAAATCAATAAAACACCGTGAAACACACTCATACACAAAAAATAGCCGTTAAAACAGCTTTTGGGTTGAAAAAGAGAAAATTTCTGACAGGAAAAGATACTATTAATATAGTACTTAGCCCAGCCAATGTTGAGACCACGTCCATGCTCTGTAAGCGGCAAACGAGATCTGGGGGATTAGTGGTGGTGCATCCTGGGATAAAGAAAGCTCAGCCAATAAGAGGCCTCACTCTATAGCATAAGTGTGCCGAGTTGAAGCCGAGGTATCGGCTCCGAACCCATCATTCAGAATGTAGGCGAGATCGGATCACATAACATCTGTACTTCTGTCATGTATCCTATCATACCAGACATTCCATGAAAATGGGCTGTGCACATAGGATCTGTTTTTATCAGCTAGTATAGTGGTTTTCTTTTTTCTTTGATGTGCTGCCTTAGCTTGTGGTTTTACTTGGGATTTGGTGCAGTCCAGCCACCAAGAGTCGTAATAATTTTGGTTTTCTAATTCCTTGTTTGTGTGCGAGGTTGCTTCTTGTTTGTTGTGCCCACAGAAACTTATATTTGAAAATGCAAATATAAACATGCCCTTGACTAATCTAACTCCTTTGTGCTTTGTAAAAATACAATTCAAAATGAGCTAACGAGATGGGCTATAAATTTGATGGAGTTTGTTATTCTTTTCCTTGTGTGCAGAGGCCCTTAAGAGACACTTGTGTCCTCTGCCTGTATTTGATCTTGAAGAACTCTATTGCTTTCATAACAGCCATTTACTAAGTGAGTGAAAATGTTTCCCCCTTGTAAATAAGACTCATTTTATTGTAGTTTATGACTTAGGTAAACCTAAGCAAGCCCCTCCTCTAAACTAAATTTAAAATTAGCATAATATATTTTCCCTGAAACACATTTCTGCATACAACCTAATAAAAAGCAACTTGCCACACATTATTTAATTACTTATATTTCATTCAGCTAAGTATTTCATCCTTTTGTAACTAAACCAGCAATGTTCTCCCACAGGTCACTGCTAGGCCTCAATAGACATGTCTGGTGTGGTGACACCATCAAGAATTCCAGCTAAACTTCAGACTGCTGCCATGGCATGCCTCTGAATACCCCTTTCCTGGCAAACTTCTAGTTACTGTTCTTCATCTCTTTTCAGTTCTGTTGAAAAGTTTAATGAATCTGGATCTCCGACAGCCCAATGCTATTGTTATCTCTCAGATGGAATAAAGCTATTATCCAAACATTTCTTGATATATGGTTACAGCAAATGAAGAAAACAATTAAGAACAACACAGCTTTTTGGACAGTAAGTTTTTTCCAGATTCTTTGAGCTACTGCTGTGTAGTGTTAGTTTTTTACTTGTATATTTATTTATATAAGTAGTTGTTAGCCAATTAGATAGGCTAGACATCAGAATATCTACAGTCATGACCTGGACTTCATGAAGAGGACAAAATAAATATCTGAGCAGCGAACACAATGTTGACAGTACATTCTACTAACTATGCAAAACTGATCCAATTGTGTCGAGTGCACATTAATAAACAGTTAACCTGTAGGATTTACACTGCAATAAGTTAGTTATTACATTTTGCATAGTTATACACTTCCTGATAATAAAATACTTCACTAGCTGCTATTTCAATAAACTTAATTTATTATCAGCAATATTGTCATAATCAGTAGCATAGGAACAAGCACAATATCATGAATGTTTTGATTCTAGACATTAGAAATGAAAACCATTAAACCAATGTATTCTATGCATATAGAAAAATGCAGTAAAACTCATTGAGTAAATTAAGTCCAGAGCCCATTCTAAGAGCACTTCCAAATTTATTACAATAATAGTTAAGGTTTTTACTTTGGATTATTTCCATTCCAGTACTGGAATGTAACAGCTAATATTATAGTCTCTACCTGCCATTTTCCATCAGTGAATATAATTCCTGATATTTTGGGGAGGCAGCCAAAGAGGCAAAAATTCAAGTCTGGCAAAGGTGCAGTCATTTTTCTAATTATGAAATGTAATGCAACATAAAGTAGTATGGACAGCAAGAGAGAGAGAGAGAGAGAGAGAGAGAGGGAGGCACTATTCGGACATATGAAAAAGATCCTAGCTGATTGAATGACAGAACCAACTTAGGATCCCCTTAAGATCCATGCTGGCCCTGCCAAAAATAGGTAATAAACAAGGGTGAATTGGAGCAGCTTATAGAACAAGCAATAGTTGTGAGACATTGGGACAGCTTCCCAGATAAGGAAGGGAACTCAAAAATAAAAAAGTCTCTTCCATAGACTGGCTGTCAATCTTCACCTTTGGCAACATATTGTTTTATACTCTTGGGTACTAACCGTGGTTCAGGAGTGTTACAGTTGGTGCTGAATACATATGCCTTCTTTCAGAGGATTTCTTCCCCACCTTTTAAACTGAACAAAGTTTTTTCCCTCATGTTCTTTTACACATGCTTACACTAGAAGTCATACTACCAGTGCCTTTACACCAAAGGGAGGAAGGCTTCTACTCTACAATGTTTCTGATTTCAAAGAATGAACTTTCCACGAGATCAGTTATAGATCTGTCTTTTCTCATCTGTTTTTTCAAAGTACCACAATTCAAAATGTTGATCCTTCAGGGTCTGTTACCAGTCATTCTGCTATTAAGTTTTATGGTGACATTAGACCTAAAAGATGCTTATCACCACATTTCCATAGCCACAGGCTTCAGAAAATTTCTCAGATTCTGTGTCTGGGTTACATTATCATTTCTCTGCATTACCCTTTAAGTTATCTAAAGCTCCTAGGGCATTTATAAAATATCTAGCTCCAGGGATAGCCCATTGCAGACTGTAAGGCATTCATATTTTTCCTTTTTAGATGACTTCTTGATCTTTGCAGAGTCTTTTGTCAGATATTTTATCTGGAAACTTTCCTGATCTTCCCCAGTCATTCTGAGACTTATAGGGTTCATAACTTTTGCGATTCTCACAGTTTCACTTGCCAGGTTAGACATGAGAACAATTAAATGCTTTAACATAAAATATAGCCCAAGCATTCTTTTCCTTTGGAATTTTCAAATTCCAATTTTGGGCTTTATTAAAAAAACTGCATGAGTGTTGACAATAAGAGACCCCAGTTTTTGATTTGGGAACAGTTTCTATGAGGTTAAAGATGTGAGGCCTGTGGGACAATTCAGACAGACCAAAGCCATACATTTCAAATTGGTGTTAGCTGAGATCCATTCTATAGGATTTCTTCATGGCCTGTGGTCTCTGGGACCATTATAGGTGATTACAGGCAATGCTGCAGTAATGTGGTACATAAACCTTGAGACACCAGGACGTACCCCACCTGTGCAGGCTAGCTATGATGACTTTGAAGCTAGCTCTACAGAATTTCATAACCCCCCCCTCAAGTATATTACATACTATTGGAGGAAAATATAATGACAGAGAAGCTAAGCAAGATCAGAACAGACCCTCATGAATGGACATCAAATGATGTGGTCTTGGAGGTCTTTCCTTTCAAAAGAGACAACTAAATAAATTCTGTACCGGGACTTCTTGCTGGCAGTCCTGGAAAATAGATGAATATTCATTTCTATGGATGAGAATTTTCCTGTATGCATTTCCACCCTTTCCACTAATATCCAGAGTTATTCTGAAGATTCAGAAGGACTCTACAAAAAAAATTGTTGTGACTTTCTTCTGGCCCAGGCAACATTTGCTGTCCTTTCTTATGAAACAGGACAGGAACATAAGCTTCCTCAAAGATTGGATCTACTCACAGTAGCTTAGCTAGGGTGTAGCTAGCGGGTCAACTACCCCAAGCACAAAGTGTTAGGGGGCATGAGCAGCCATCCATTATCCTGATTACTCTTTTGCACAATACTAGCTTTTAAAAGCCAGTATTGCATTTGCAGTCAAATCTGAGCCCTGCAGCATTCATTATCTGGTGTAAACTGTAGCAACCGATTGCATATATGCCTTTACTACTTTCAGAATGTACCTTAAATCTAGTTATCTAGTTATCTGTCTCCCCAATTTCTTTAAGAATTTGAATGACAGGGAGTACAGATTCTACATCTCTGATTATGCTTTTGTAAATCAGATATTTTCTTGTCAGTACTAAGTGCTTTAGAAAAGCTATGCATCTATGAATTTCCTAGTATGGGAATGGAAACTGGTAACCTATGTCAATTCAGACAATTCCATTCAGTTGTTCCTTATTATGTCTTTGTTATTCCTACCTTGGTCAACATTTCCAGCCAGCATTAAGGCATATTCTAACAGAGCCTTGTTTTCTTTGATGCCATATTAGAAAGGCATGGACTCTAGAATCATTCTAGAGGCAACTGGATGGTCTTCAGTACGTGCTTTTACAAAGTATTACTTACTGGATTATTTTTTAGGTCCAGAACTGGCTTTGCTATGATCATTCTCCAGAGGCTTTCTAATCCTTATCCTTCCTCCTCCAGGGCTTTGATAATCAACTCATATAGCCAAAAGGCTTCCTTAGCAGTGAGAATGACAAATATAGTACAGTTGTATAAGTTGCATTTACCATAATAGTGGATGTTTGAAGTCCTCACTACTGCAGTAGCTGCAACCACTCACCACCCCATTATTTCTTTCCCTATAGTTAGCTGTTTGCATATAAAGTTATTTGTTACTGGTATGTCTTTTAGAGGTTCAGGATGAGTATGCTCTTATCTCTCTCTATGGGCAAGAAAGTCCTGTAGTTTTCTTCAATCTGACTGCTAATTTCCCTCCTCTGGGCTGTCCAATCAATAGTCAGAGTGAAGATATGGGAGGGAGCCAGGGCTTTCTGAAGATGACCTACTGTTGTTGCCTGGGTAGGAAACAACTCATGGCCAAAATGCCACTGCAGCAGTGAGGAATATAAACACCTAAACTCGAAGGAAACTGGAGTGGAATTCCTGCCTTTTTACAGAATGGGTGTGATTACTAAGGTAGCTGGTTAAACTGTTGATAGAGGAGGATGCCTAGACTAGGAGAGGGAGCCTGTGTAAGAGTAGTTAATGAGAAACTGTACTGAAGTCTTTAGACAGGACAAGGAAATTTTTTGAGACAATGTGGCCAGAGTTTCTACTTTAGTTAACAGTGTCTAAAAAGTGAAGGAAATGTGTTTCAGTGCTGTGGTATGGTCATAAACCACAATGAGTATAGAGAGCATTTGGTTTGTCATGGAGGGAGGATAAGAATTGTTTATGGCTATAGCTTTCATGTATTTTAGAGATGGGGGAGTATTGCTGCTTGTCAGTAGTTGTTCAGTGTAATGGATATGCTACTTTTGTGTAGTGAAATTACAAAGGAGGCTTTCCATAGGGTTAGAGTAAAGTTTTCATTAATGGATCTCTTTATGAGAATGGATACAGGGTAGCTTATTCCTTCAGCAGCTATGGCAAGATACTTTTCTGGCAGGTTATCAGTGGATAGTGCTGTGGGCATGAGTTTTATAATGTATTTTTTATGGTTGTGGTATGGACAATTTCTAGGAGAAGCTGAAATGGGGAGTTGATGTTAATAGGATTGCTGAGGGAGAATGGGGTCATTCTTTGGGAAATTGGTGGAGAAAGTGGGTAGAAAGTATGTTTTTTACCCCAAATAGACTCCAGAGAATTCTTCCTCAGGCAGATAGCAAATGTTGGAGGTGTGATGAGGAAGAAAGAGGTAATTGGGAACATATTTTCTGGGAGTGCTGTGAGTTGGCAGACTTTAAGAATTCCCTACAGGATACAGTGTCAGAGATGATAGGTGGGCAGATTGGTCTGATTAGGGAGATGATTTTTCTGAGCTATGATGCAGAATTGGAATTGGCTAGACATGATAAGGCCTTCCTGTGTCTAATTATGGTGGCTGCCACAAATGCAGTTACTAGAAAATGGAAATCAAAGTCTAAACGAACTATCCTGGAAGTAATGAATATAGTAACAGCGATAAAACAACTATAACAGAGATATTTAGAAAAGGGTAGGAGCAAACTACATAGGAAAAATGGGAATTGTAGGAACAATGCATACAAGGGAGGAATGAGGTTTAAAAGGTGACAGGACTTAAATGAGCTATTTAATGTGTGAATGAAAAAGACTGGGTAGATTATAAGTGATGTATACTGTTTGCAACTGGGAGTGTGTCACTATGGTTTGTGGTTTAAAATGCTTGCAACTAGGATTGTGTTGGTGTGGTTTGTTTTCATCTATATAATATATGATTGCCTATGTAGTAAGTGATGGTTTAATAAAAATATTTCTTGTTTAAGGAAAAAAAAACAAGAATTGAATTTGTATATAATATTGCTTAGGCTATGTGATATATAACAATATATATGAAGTATAATGTTTGTCATGTTAATATAGTTTGATTACTTTTATATGAATGCAAATTTGCCTTTTTCACAAGTGATAATTCAATAAAGGTGTTTGAAAAAAGTGTCTGCTGAATTTGTTGGTTACATTTTCATTTAGTTCAGAAGGTAGTGCATTTGGAGGCATTTATTTTGTCTGGATTTAGGAGGTTATTTAGGTTATTCCAGAAATTATTTTTTTGTTAAGCACAAGCAATGGGTAGTGGAGAAATAATTTATTGTATCTATTCGCACATATGGTTCTGTGCAATTTCTCACTAAGCACTATGTTTCCAGATTTGTTTGAGTTCTGTGTGCCATTGTTTCTATATTCTGTCTTTCCCCTGGATTCAGCAAGCCCTTTATGGCATGCAGGACTAGTTCAGGAGCTCCAGCAGGAAATATGTCTGCCGTGCGATCCAGGAATAACCTGAAGGGATGTGCACGAGCACTCCTGCACTAGTCCTGCACGGACTCAGCCCCTGTATGCAAATTACTCCATTTGCAGTTGAAATTCATGCAAATGAAGTGAATTTGTGATCCAGGAAGCTGGAAACCGGCCGTGTAGGACTAGTGAAATCAGCAGAAATGCACTCTGCCAGTAACGGAGTACATTTCTGCAAACTACAAAACTGAGCCATGACAGCTCCAAATAAAGGGTGGATATTATGTAGAAAGCATGCCAATGGCCAACTATAAGGTCATTGGCATGGAAAACAGTTGCAAAAATAAAAAAAAATCAACTTTAATTTTTTTTAGCTGATCTCGGCTGTTTAAGCGTAGGGCAGCAGCACGCAAACAGGATCCGGTGGAAAAGAAGAAAAAAAAAATGAAAATAAGCATTCTAACCAAAATCACTATTTTGCCATTACACTCAATGACAGGTAGAAGACAACATGGCCAGTGAATAGTGGTTGCTAAGGGGGGAGGCTCAGTGTGGGACATGCAACTATGCATCAGCAGGCAATCCTATGCAAATGAGGGGAATGATACTGAATCCCAGATTTCCCCTGCATGCTAGTCAGCACCCAACAGTGTAACAGCAGGAATAGCTTGGTGCAAGCCTAGGAGTTAGCTGACATCATAGGAGGTGTGTCAGGCATACTGTAAGTGGATTGGAGCCCTGTGGCTCGGGTTTGCCCTTAGCTTAGCAGAGGTAAGCAAGGGGGTGTGTCTGAGGCTGCCTAGCACTCTTTACATTGCCTAAGCAGGTGTGCATGCCGCACACTGGGTTTTAAAGGAAAAAAGAAAAAAGTAAACCAGGAAATAGCAGCTCTGTGCACATTTGAGTACTCTGTTTGTGTGGCGCACACCCAGGCTTAAACAGGAAGGCAATGGGAAGGGAAAACAGCAGTAGGAAGGTAATCAGGAAGAACTAGCTTAGCTGGCAGGTGAAATGTATCAGAATCAGCCAATTACACAGGTAGCAGACCAGCCCAGCCCAGAACACTACTATAAACTATGCAAACACCTTTCCCTCTGTTTTTTCCCACATACTCTACACCACTGATGTATACAAGTGGGGACATTTTAACAAACAAAAACAACAGAATGATAGGGGCTGCAGCAGCTATCAGACATCAACATGTGGAAGAGGCTGAGGTTGGTGAGGATAAGAATACTGTTGACCAACCCACAGTGATGAGATGGAGAAGGGTGCACAGACCCAGGGTAACCTACCAGGGGCTACATGAGCTGGAGATAGTGGAGCACTATAGGGTGGACAGGGACCTCCTACAGCAAATTGTTGAGCTGTGCCGGCCATGCCTAACACACAGAAATAACAGAGGGGAACCCATCCCAGTAGATACCAAGGTATGGGTGGGGCTAGGAATACTAGCCTCAGGTACTTCACAAAGCCCAACTGGGGTTATCATGGGGATCTCATGGGCAACAGCATCCAGAGTATTCCACCTGTTCCTGGATGCCATGTCAACACATGCCAGTGAGCACGTATATTTCCTCAACACCTGTGAGGTGTTGGCCAGCAATATGTGTCTCTTCCAGCAAATAGCAGAATACCCTGAGGTGGTGGGTGCTATAGACTGCATTCACACATGCATCAAAGCACCACCTGGTGAGCGTGGTAGGGTCTACATCAACCGCAAGGGCTTCCTCTCCATCGGCTGCCAGGTTGTGTGTGATGCCCAGGACAGTATAATGAATGTGTGCTGGCTGCCCTGGAAGCTATCACGATTCCCACATCTGGCATCTGACACAGCTGTACCAGAGGTTTGCCAATGGGGAGATCCCTTACGGTCACCTAGTGGGGGATGTTGGTTACGTACTGGAGCCATGGCTGATGACACCCATCAGAAATACACACACACACTCGAACAAGAAAGCCATAATGAGGCACACGCACAGACCAGAATCATAATAGAGTGTGTGTTTGGGATGGTCAAGTCACGGTTCCAGTGCCCGGAAACATCTGGTGGAGCCTTGCAGTACTCACCATCTACATGTATCCAAATTGTTATCGTATGTGCCATGCTACACAATATGATCCTGTGGAAACAGCTGCAGCAGGAATAGCACAGGGCAGGGCCACAAAGCCCCCCACCAATGCCAAGGCCTGCACAGAGTGACACGGAGGAGGAACAACCTGAGCCTACCCCAGTAGGCAGATGGAGGCATGCCCAGTATGCCATGGCCTTGGCAAAGAGGCAATGCATAGCACATACACTGACACAGTAGAGACCCAGGGAATGACACCTGTCTCTGACTCACACATACAGTAAAAGGGTTGCCAAACATGACACTACCTGTGTTCAACCATGGATAGGGAGTGTACTATGCGCATCCAACATAGACAGCCCCCAGCACCATCCTCAATACTGGCACACCCACAAGGTAAGTCACTCCCATTACCAATTGCTGATTGGAGTAGTATGTGTTGTTACTTTTATCTATGATATGGATGTGAGCATGCAAGGGAATTGGGTAGCTGAATGGGATGCCAGCAGATTGTAGACACCTATAGTGGCAGCATGAGATCTGTAACAAATACGGGTGTCACCACATTAGCCAGTACTACACATGTTGACAAAACCCACTGCAGGAAATGTGCTGGGCCACATGTGTGTCCATATGACACACACATGCCAGTCAGGGAGGTTCACATAACCAACAACAGTCACAGCCAGCAGGACAGTTGTAGACAAACACAAACAAGGGCTGTGCTAAAGCCACTGAATGATGCCTCTGGGTAGCCCCCCCCCCCCAGGTCTATACAGACAGACCACATCAGTTCAGGCAGTGGGATGTTAGTTCTGAAGGGTAGGAAGTCAGAAGCTAATATGTATGTCAATGAAACATAAGACCTGTAGTACACTGACATGCCTCTAGTCAGCATGATAGGTTAGAAAACAGAATGAAATGGAGTACCTGACATACCAGTACAGTCATAGCAAATGTGTACAAGTGTCAGGTGTCCACCCCCCAATCCTGTGTAGCAATGTAGAAACAGTCAGGTGTGCCCCCCATAACCTATGTAGACATGTAGTAACAGTCAGGTGTGCCCCCCCAATCCTATGTAGAAATATATCAACAGTCAGGTGTGCCCCCTATTCTATGTAGACATGTAGTAACGGTCAGGTGTGCCCCCCAATCCTATGTAGCAATGTAGAAACAGTCAGGTGTGCCCCCCATAGCCTATGTAGACATAGTAACAGTCAGGCGTCCCCCCCATCCTATGTAGAAATGTAGTAACAGTCAGGTGTGCCTCCCAATCCTATGTAGAAATGTAGAAACAGTCAGGTGTGCCCCCCAACCCTACTTAGACATAGTAACAGTCAGGTGTGCCCCCCAATCCTATATAGAAATGTAGTGCCGGTCCCTGGTGCCCCTAATCCGATGTGCACATGTAACAGTCAGGTGTGCCCCCACAATCCTGTGTAGCAATCTAGAATCAGTCAGGTCTGCCCCCCAATTCTATGTAAAAATGTAGTAACATGTATCTGTAGGTATAATATCAGTGGAGCACAGATGCCCAGAGGTGGCCAAGGTAGCAGGATAGATTGTAGCATTTGTACAATATGCAGGTATGTGTGTGTGTCAGGTTGGTGTGTGTTTCATATTGTGTGAGAGTGGTCAGTATGTATGCATGTTGAGGTATGACCTGGTGGCCATTCCCACTACTGCTGATGACAGGGCCAAGTCCTCACAACTGCAGTGCCAAAGACTATTCCCACCAGTATAACACATGTTAGCAGTAAGCCATTGTAAATGTATGGTGGTAATATGTGTCACCATCTGAAAGATTGACATGGCATGGCTTTTGGGCTAGATATACAAACAGGACACAGGGGAAAGTACCCCAGACATACAGTATATAATGTGTAACTGTGAAATGGACACACCCTTGGAATTGTATGTACAGGTATGCATCACATTATCTGGGGCTGTAGTAGGGAATACCGGTGTCATCTGCCTGAACACTTGCAGATTACAAAGGTGGTAGGACTGATGTATTGGGAAACAGCTGATGTACCTGCACATGCCACCATAACTGCAATGCCCCATGCATATCTGTGCATCAGATGCAAGAGTGTCCATAGCACACATGCACCCAACTCACCCAAACACCACCCACAGGTACCTCTCTGGTCATATCCCTGCAGTTGAGAGTGGGTACAATATGACCCCCAACTGTATATGGCAATAGCAAAAGAATGCAGCATGCAGTGTAGGTGTCCCATGCGGGTGTGTCCCTAGCTGTAGGTAGCACCCTGCCAGCCTCCACAGCACCTGATCGATACTGATAGTAAGTATTGGCATGAACACCTAGCACACCTACCCTGTTACCCCAGGGTCTATATTAGAACATCGAAGTTTCAAAACTTCGAATGATCTAATATCGAACCCTATTACGTGAAAATTGAAAATATCGAAGCAACAGAAAACCAAATTTTTTCCTAGGGAAAGAATTTGGTTGTCAGTTTCTGTTGCTTCAGTGTTTTCAGCGCTGTGGTGGAAAGTTACGGGCCGGGTTCAGGTAAGCATGTGATTGAGTGTGGGTTAGGGTAGTTATGGTTATGGTGCGGGTTAGGTATGTGTGCGATTGTGTGGACATGAGGGTTAGGGTGGGTTAGGTGAGTTAGGGTTAGGGTGCGGGTTAGGTATGTGTGTGATTATGTGGATGTGAGGGTTAGGGTGAGTTAGGTGAGTTAGGGTTATGGAGCAGGTCAGGTAAGTTTGCGATTGTGTGGACGTGAGGGTTAGGATGGGGTAGGTGAGTTAGGGTTAGGGCGCGGGTCAGGTAAGTGTGCGATAGTGATGGACCTTAGGGTTAGGGTTTGGGTTAAAGTAAGTGGATAGTTAGTGTGTATATAGTTTAGTGTAGGGTTAGGTGTAAGATTTTAGGTGTATGTGTGCGGATTGCTGTTTGTTTGGTGTGCTTGTGTTGTGTGTATGTGTTTTGGAACAATGGATTTTTTCCCTAGGAAAAAAATCTCTGTTCTGTATGTTCAATGTTTGTAGCTTTCATCTAATAGGATTCGATATTAGAACATTCGAAGTTTTGAAACTTCGATGTTCTAATACAGACCCTCACCCCAGGGGAATATACTGTATGGTGGTCTGGGACTGTAGGACTGACAGAATGCAACGGCCTGTCACAGTTGGCTCGCACTACCACCAAATGGCCTATAGGCCTCTGCCAAAGGCCTATGTTTCCCATGTACTGCCAATGCATGTTATGTCATGGACACCCAAATAACAACATAACACACTCCACATAAGCCATATGCAAGGCTATGTAAACAAACCACAGTAACATGTCCACCATGTCCCACTGCATGAACTGTGGAACAACACCAATACACATCTGTGATGAGGTGATAACCATAGCGTTGCATAATGTATGGCAGAGGTTAGAATAATAGAGGGGGGTGGGAGCATGGGAAGCATGGAATGTGCAAGGTCCGACACACAGCTGTGTGCACACACTATCCCTGGCTGCAAACACATAAATGTGTGGCTACAAACCTACCTGTACACCACAATAGGGGTAATGACCTGATGCATGACCCCTGCCTGGGTATCCTGTGTGAATCTGTACAGCTGTGAGTTATTGCCACAGCAAGATAAGGCCATACTGTCATGTCAATTGATGTACAAGTATGGGATCCTCTGCCAGCACTGTACCAAGGTGCTGAACTGGATACACAGACCCAGCAGCAAGTGTCTGCTACTCCCCCTCCAGAATGGCATAACTTACCATGAATATGTAGGCATCTTCCCACAATAGCGGACACAGCTGCATTCACCCTTGTTCCCCAGGACAACACTGTGAGCAAGAATTTCCACCTGACAGTACTTGAGGACATAAAACATCACAGTGTATAACAGTACACATGTCTGAATATCTCTGCTAACAGCAGTACCATGTAGAAGAAGCAGCACAGACACAATCACCTACAGTACACACTATCCCTTGCACAGTTTGTCCCCATATTACCAAATGGTCTATGGATACCCTGCAGAAACACTTTGATACCTGTAGGTGTACAACACAAAGGTCTGCACTGGAGTACAAACAACCTGGAATGGATCCACACATTCAATACAGAAGGGCATACTGGGCATGCTCACACACTTAAACAAATGAAGTCCATGTCTGCAAACAACAGTGGACCATGCATATCTGACAGTTTCAGATGTTAGTGCATACACTCCACAGTACGCACCAGTCATGCTTTGCACGCACATTGGATAGGAATGCAGACATATATCCAAGGATAACACCCTATAATAAGCCAAACGTAGACATACATAGATTGTGTGGAAGAGAGTGATTGTGACAAAGAGCCATCCATCATGAGGCCTGTCACACCCAGCACACAGACAAATGGCTACAACCACATGATGTGTAAATGTCACTCACTGTAGAAATTTGCCACTGGTATCCATCAGCATTACAGACTATGTGGTGCAAGTGCTAGCTGTGCTTAAAAACCTCAGCTTTGGCCGGCTAAGAACTTGCTATATTCAACTGGATGTATAAGAGAATTTAAGTACATTTATCTGCTCTTTTTTTTTCAAAAAAATACAGTATTTAAATTGATTTTAACTGTGTGGAAGGAATATTAGCTGAACTGGAAGTTAGTCAGTGTTTGCTGAATTTTGTTATTTGCTAGTAATTACAGGTGTGGGGGTAGTCACATTCTTTGATTTCCTGTCCTTGCCTATTTAAGTGGTACAGTGTGAAATATTTTCTGCTTAAAAACCTCAGCTTTGGCCGGCTAAGAACTTGCTATATTCAACTGGACGTATAAGAGAATTTAAGTACCTTTATCTGCTCTTTTTTTTTCAAAAAATACAGTATTTAAATTGATTTTAACTGTGTGGAAGGAATATTAACTGAACTGGAAGTTTTCACTCTGCTCTCATTCACTCTGCTCTTCAGTTAGTCCTACCCACCCTCCCTGTTTTTGTTTTGGTGTTAATCTTAGTGGCCTTGCAACTGCCCGCCCCTCTTGTAAATTTGTGTTTGGATACTCCTTCTGGGCCCATCTCATTTGCTCACTCAACTGAGTGCAGAGAGATCATATTCTGATTTCAGGCATTCCTACTGTGTACAAAGAGAGCATCTGGGAAACAGAAAAAAAAATTAAGCTTGTTTCCTACCTTTCCTGTTAAGTGGTATAGACTATTTGTAGGCTTCTGAGCCCCCAAGCCCTTCTGTGTTGGAGGGAAGCCTTCTAGCTTACTTTTTTTTCTTATAACTAGCCAGTTTTATAGTTTCAGCACTCAAATCTGTTTCTTTGATCTCAGCACTTGTTCAGAAAAAAAAAAATGTCATCTGCTTTTACTGTGCTTGTATTTCTACCTACTTTTTTACTTTTGCATCATCTTAAAAGTACTCAATTGTATTTATTACTGTTTGGTGTAACTCATTCTAAGCCTTTTGGTTTAAACACTTGGGCTTCGGACCAGTTGTTTTGCACTGAGAGGGTTTGTGGTCTGCACTGTAGTGGCAGAACAGGTAGCTTACATCCTTCTAGGTTGGGAACTGCTGATTGAGGGCTCAGTGTCTGTTATTCTAAAAGTGTATTAATTCTGGTTTAAGCACTTGGGCTTTCAGGCCAGTTATTTTACATTAAGAGGGTTCGTGGTCTGCACTCTTGTGGGAGGAGAGGCTGGACTCTGCCCTTCTGAGCTGGGAATTTCTGGTTGAAGGCTTATAGTGCATGCATATCTGAACTGCTTCTTACTGAAGTTGGTGCGCCTTGTTTGCTGTGTCATAGACTGGATTCGGGCCTGCTGGATCTAGCTTTGTTTGTGTAACTTGAACACTAATCCAGGCATTCTCTAAAGTATTCAATTGTATTTATTACTGCTTGGTAGTAACTTGGTTAAAGTGTAGCTATCATTCTAAGTCTTTTGGATTAAGCACTTGGGCTTCAGACCAGTTGTTTTACATTAGGAAGGTTTGTGGCATGCACTGTGGTAGCAGGACAGGTAGCGTTCATCCTTCTAAGTTGGGAACTGCTGATTGAGAGCCCAGTGTCTGTTATTCTTAAAGTGTATTAGTTCTGGTTTAAGCACTTGGGCTTCAGGCCAGTTATTTTACATTAAGAAGGTTTGTGGTCTGCACTCTTGTGGGAGAAGAGGCTGGACTCTGCCCTTCTGAGCTGGGAATTTCTGGTTAAAGGTTTATAGTGCCTGAATATTTGAACTGTATCTTACTGAAATTGGTACACCTTGTTTGTTGTAGCATAGACTAGATCCAGGCCTGCTGAATCTAGCTTTGTTTATATGCTTGTTGTTTGTTTGCTTGTTATTTCCCTGGAACGCTAATTCCACCTAATACGCAGCTTCTCAGCGCTTCTGTGGATCACTAGTGATATCTGCATTGCTTACTGTACTTATTTCCTTGTTTCACTTGAAAGAAAGTTACTGTTTGTCATTTTGCATTTAAGTTACCTGTAACACATTGCACTTAAGTTACCTGGCACTTGCTCACTAAAGCAATTATATAAGTCAGCACTAAAAATTAAAAGCACTACACCCTCACTCCCCACTAGCCCTGGTTTTCAATTATTAAGGAATTCCCAATATTATTCTAGCATGTCCAAAGGTCAGTTGTCAATCTCCTCTCCGGTCCAGCTGGTGAATCTGGGAATCTTGAGGCAATGTTACAACTGCCTCATGTACACAGACAACCCTCTCCTCCTCCCAACAAATTCCAACACATGTGAGAGATGCAACCATATAGCCAAACTGGAGGCTAAGCTCTCTCAACTCAGTACTAGCATAACCAGTCAGGAGGAGAAGGAAACCACACTCACTACAATTCCAGTCTCACATAGACCTACCACGACAGCAAACCAAACACATTTATTTATTTATTTATTTTACATTTGTTGACCGGGATAGTCCAACTGGATACATGTCCATTTTCAGCGGAGGCCCGGGGAGAAAAGCTCCACAAAGGTAAGAGACAATATAGTTGCAAAACAGTGAAATAGTAATAAAAATAAAAATAAAAGAAAGGAAAAATAGGAAAATACAAATTACATACAAATTAGTTACTATAACCTAACAGTTTAACTACAGTTCTTAGAGCAATTATTAAAGTAGTGCAATAGGAAAATTGAGACAGATTTTAAAATATGGTTACGGTGGTGAGCAGATAGTAGGCAGATGGATTAAAGGTCCCCTCTCAAGTTGTCCTAAAGGTTTTGGATTAGTTATGGAGTAAGTGAGGCCTATGTTTAATGGAGGGCATCTAATCTGGATATATGCATGGGCAGAGCCATTTTGCCTTAAAATATTGTTTTAGAGTCTTTTTAAATTGATCAAGGGAGGAAATTAGCCTAAGGTTGTTGGGGAGGGAATTCCATAGCTTTCCAGTGGTGTTAGCAAAGAGAGCTTCACCACCCATATTGTTGGATTTGGTGGTGTGGACAAGGTGTCTGTTGGAGGAGCGAAGGCAGCTTAGATTGGAGTAAGGAATAGTTATATTACTCAGTGCAGGGGGTTTTTCAGGTTCTTTTAGGATTTTAAATGCTTCTGTGAGTTGGTTCAACTTGAGAAGATTGGGTAGTTCTAACCAGTCAAGTTTATTCAGATTAAGGCAATGATGTGTTCTAAAGGGCAATCCAGTTACAAATCTGGCTATGTGATTATAAGAAGCAGAGAGTTTGTTCAATTCACATTTGTTAAGGTAAGAAAGAACAGGAGAGGCATATAGGAGAGTAGAAAGAAGGTGAGTACGGGCAATGGCTAATTTGGCAAAAGGGGTTAGAAAGTTCTTTATTCTGTATAAGGATCCAAGTTTCTTATTTACAGTCTTAATGGTTTGATTGATATGCATGTCAAATCTAAGTTTGTTGTCAATGACAACTCCTAGTAGTTTTGTATAGGAGTCAGGTGAGATGATGGTTCCATTATTAGATTGAATAGTGAGATGTGTGGGAGGAGGGGCAGGATTGGGGAAAAGGAGAAGCAATTTGGTTTTGTTTGGATTTAGGATGAGTTTACGCTCTGCAAGCCATTTTTCGACTGTAGTAAAGCAGAGCTGAGTGGCTACTTGTAAATTGGATAGAGAGACATCAGAACATATTAGGGTTGAGTCATCTGCATATTGGATACAGGTGGCTTCGGGGATGACTGAATGTAGTTCATTTATGAAGACTGAAAAAAGAAGGGGTCCTAGAATAGAGCCTTGGGGAATGCCTATGGTATTAGGTAACAGGTGTGAGAGCTTATTGTGCCCCTGGACTGCTTGTTGTCTTCCAGAGAGGTAAGCATGGAACCGATTGAAAGCTGAGCTATCTAGGTAAAGGGATTCCAATGTATGCAGAAGTAACTGGTGATTTACCATGTCAAAGGCCTTTGACAGGTCCAGAAAGAGGGCAGAGGATATTTTTTTATTATTCCAGTTTTGGTTAATTGTATCAGTAAAGGAGAGGAGAGCTGTGGTCGTACTATGGTGAGGTCTGAAACCATGCTGGGAATTGGTCAAAAGATTGTTCTGGGTGAGATAATGAATAAGTTGTTTATGGACACATCTTTCCATAATTTTGGCTAGCAGTGACAGTATGGCTATTGGTCTGTAGTTTGATAATTCTGTGGAGGCACCACCTTTATGGAGCGGGATGACATAAGATATTTTCCATATAGAGGGGATTGTGGCCTTGGTTATGGCTCTATTGATTAGAATAGATATAGGGTAGGCTATAACATCTGCAGCTATTTTCAGGTATTCAGCCTGAAGTAGGTCTGCAGAAAGGGTAGTTGCTTTTAGTTTCTTCAGTAAGGCTCTGATAAAGGATGTAGGGATGGGCTGAAAGGTAAAATAGGGAAGTGATTTTACTGCGGTGTTTTTAAGAGAAGATGAGGAGGAGGGTAGTTGGTTGGCTAAAGACTGAATAGTCTCATTGAAGAAAGAATTGAAATTATTTGCTATTTCTTCTGGGTTTTTGCCAATGAGTGTCCCAGGGGTAGGGGTTGAAGATTTGCCAGAATGGAGAAGGTTATTTAAACCTGCCCAGAATTTCTGGGGGTTATTTTGGTGTTTATGTTGCAGGTGACAAAAGTAGTTTTTTTTGTTCAGGGTGATGGCTTTTTTCGTCTCATTTCTCAGCTATTGGAATTTGATACGGTCTAAAGGTACCTTAGTAGTTCGCCATTTATCCCATGCCTTGTTTCTAAGTTTGATTTTGGTTTTGGACTCTCTTGTTAACCAGGGTGCTATCCGTACCTTAACTCTGACCTGTCGTTTAGGGGCATGAAAGTCAAGAATCTTAAGGAATGTGTCAGAAAAGAGAGACACACCCTCGTCAAGGGGGAGGAATTTTAGCTTAGACCAGTTGCAGGATTTGAGTTCAGTTATGAATTTTGTTGAGTCAAAGTTTTTTTTGTTTCTGACAAGCCTGTGTATGGGCAGGGTTGTGCTAGAAATTTTATCTTTTATTATGAATGTAACTAGATGATCACTAAGTTCATTTGGGAGAGTCCCAGTTGTGTATTTATGGGTGTGACTATTTGTTAGTATCCAATCAAGAAGGCTCTCTTTTTGGTTTACATTTTCTAACCTAGTAGTAGAGGCTGTTTTGGGAGAATCCATGCAGGTTTATAAGAATGGGATTTGTGTGTGAGGAACATTGAGTCCAATCAATATTGACGTCACCTAGAATAATAGTTTCTTGAGGGTAATTAGTAGCTGTCCAGTTGAGAGTATTCTCCAAAGTTTCTAAGTTTTTCCCAGGTGGGATATAGATTACAATTAGATTAATGCTTTTTTGGTTGTTTAAGCATAATTTTAGAGCTAGTGTTTCTGCATTTGAGACCTGAGGTGGTTGGATAGGATTCATTATGAGATTAAGCGTACTTCTGTACAAGATTGCTATTCCGCCACCTCTTTTTTTTATGCGATCAACCCTAAATATATTATACCCAGGTGGAAGGATCTCAGTGTCTTTAGTAGCTGGTTTGAGCCAGGTTTCTGATAAACACATAATGTCAGGGAGGTAGGTAGCTAACATTGCATGTAGATTACGTATCTTATTGTTTATACTTCTTATGTTTAGGTGGCAAATGAGAAGCACATCATTATGGCACATAATCACACAAAAACATACTCGGAGGCTCTAAATAAAGATCAGCCGAAGCAGCAGAGACCTCCAAAGCAGACACCCAAGCAGCCACTACCCCAAAACAAAACACGTGCAACACATATCTCACAAAGCCAGTGTGCCGAACAGTCACAGCCCTTAAGACTAAACAACACACCTGATACACTTGTAATAGGTGACTCTGTCGTCAGGCACACTGACGTCCCGCTCACCAGGCTGAACAAGGAGAGGGTCACGGTGAGCAGCCTGTCGGGTGCTAGGATCCGCCACATAACACAAGCACTCAGGTCACTCCAAGGCAAGTACAAATATGACTCAGTCATTGTCCATGCTGGTGTGAATGACCTGAGATGTACCTCCCTGGACTACATGAAAAGAGACATAAAGGAGCTCTCTGAGCATGTAGCCCAGGCTGGTATGACCCTGACCTTGAGTAGCATCTTACCCTCACCAAGAATGATGCCACAATATGAAGACAAGATGATCAATTTCAACAATTGGCTTAAGTACTGGTGTCATTCAAAGGGGATCCAAAGCCTGTCAGCTTGGGATGATATGCTCGACAAGCCACGATGCTTCGCTAGGGACGGCTTGCACCTGTCACCCCTGGGCTTTTGTATATTGGCAAAGGCTCTTGCTACCCCCATAGTGCCTTTTTTAGGCAAGGCTCAAAAGACAAACCCACCTCCATAGGTATCACAAGGGATAAGAAACTAAGAGTAATGCTACTCAACGCCAGAAGTCTAAACCTCAAGATGCATGCACTCGAAACTCTCCTTAGCATGGAGAACATCGATATCTGTGCAGTAACAGAAACCTGGTTCAGGGCTCCCGAGAGCACCCCAGCACTACCAGGTTATACCTCACACCATGCTTTTCGGCCCCAAAACCTGGACTGAACCATAAAAGGAGGGGGAGTATCGATATTCATCAAAGATAACCACACCTCCAGGTTGGTGGCAAAGCACGAAGCATCAGAGACTATCCATGTGCAACTAACAGTGGGTAAAACTGCCTTCCAGTTTATAGCCTGCTACAGACCACCCTCCCAAACCCAGGAACACCACTTGGCCTTCCTGAGAACACTGGAAAATATGAAGGTCTCTCCAAACACCATTATATTGGGCGACTTCAACTACCCAAACATAGACTGGGAACATTACTCTAGCTCCAACACCCTAGCCCAAAGGTTCCTAGAATTTATAAACTCAAATGCTATGGAACAACTTGTTACCACTCCCACAAGAGGGGAAAACATACTGGACCTGATCATCACCAACATGGGGACTCTATGCTCCAGACCAGAAGTGTATCCCCCACTGGTAAGATCAGACCATAAACTAATCTCACTGGATATTCACATCCCAACCCCACCCCCTGCCCAGAAAACCACAGTGAAAAACTTCAATAAAGCAAATTTCACACTCCTCAAAACTGAGGTGGAATCCTTCAAAGCCCCTGGGCCTGTGGAAAATACGGCCCAGACCGCAGAATCCTTTATAAACGCATTCTATGAACACCTTCAGGAATGCATGAATCATGTGATCCCAAATAAAACCAAGACCCAATCCTCCAAAGTCAGACGTCCTGTCTGGTGGACCCCAGCCATAAACAAACTATACAATAGAAGGAGGAAGCTACTAAATGATAGAGCAAAATCCCAAAAAGGGAAGGCATCACTGATCAGTATTAGCAAAAAACTACGGGCACACATAAAATTGTCTAAGGCCAGCTTCGAGAGAAAAATTGCACAGGACACTAAGGATAATCACAAGGCTTTCTTTAGTTATGTTAGGAACCTGGGTGGTAATTCCCAGATATGTTCAGAATCAGTCTAAAATGACAAAAAATACACCGAACCCACAGACATTGCCAACATCCTAGCTGACAGGTTCAGCGCAAACTTCTCCCCCCCCACCAAAAGGGCAAATATCTATCCCAGCAGAGTGCTGCCCCCCTGACATCTCAGATGCTCAGGTAAGAGCCGCCCTCTCCAAAGCAAAAAACACAGCATCAATGGGACCAGATGGTGTCCCGGGCTGCGTCCTACATGAACTCCAAGAAGAGCTAAACCCAAACATAAAACTACTGTTCAAGCTCAGCCTTACTACAGAATATGTGCCCAAAGAGTGGCGTACAGCAACAGTGGTCCCTCTCCATAAAGGTGGTGCCTCAACGGATCCTGGAAACTATCTCCCCATAAGCCTGTCTAGCTTGGTCTGCAAAGCTATGGAAAGGATCATCATGGACCTCAGAAATAAAGATATTGGGGACCTACAAACACTGGATCCTACCCAGTTCGGCTTTGCTAAGGGCAGATCCTGCCTCTTAAACCTGGTTGATTTCTTTGAAACAGTCACCAAGACCATTGACGAGGGGAAGGTGGTCCACACAGCCTACCTGGACCTCGCAAAAGCCTTCGATACAATACCCCACTCGGGCATTATAGATAAGCTCACCAGCTTAAATATAAACCCCTATGTCACTAGATGGATTGCAAACTGGCTCAAGGACAGAACCCACATGGTTAGAATTGCTGGAGCCATGTCAGACTCCAAACCAGTTACAAGTGGTGTCCCACAAGGCTCAGTCCTGGGACCTCTCTTGTTCGGTATATATTTCTCGGAGGTACAGGCCAACACGGAAGGACTGTGGCTGACCAAGTTCACAGATGACTGCAAACTGGGTGCCATAATCGACTCTCCAGTCAACACAAGCATTCTCCAAAAGGGCCTCATAGAAACAGACAACTGGTGCCAGAGCCATGGCCTCAAGCTAAATGCCAAAAAGTGTATAGTCATCCCCTTTGGCAAAAACAAAGTGCCCACAAATTACCACATAGGTGGTAATCCATTAAGTACAAAAGAAGTAATTAGGGACCTGGGGACCCAAGTTGATAGCAATCTCTCATTTGACAACCACGTGGCCAAAATTGGTTAGAAAAACATTTTATATAGCCCACCTAATCATGAAGGGATTCACATCTAGATCAGGGGACGTTATCGTGCCTCTTTACTCATCCCTCATCAGGCCCATAATTGAGTACAATGCCCCTTTTGGGATGTATCTTACCAGACACCTGCAGCAACTGGAAAGACCCCAAAAGTACCTCACCAAGAGGATCAAAGGGCTCAAACAGATGCCATATGCTGCCCGGTTAAAGAAACTCCAGCTCTACTCAGTGGCATACCGCCTGTTCAGAGGCGATCTGTGCCTGATGTATATAGCCATGTCCAACCCGGAATTAATGGACATGCTGCACCTCAGAAAATCCAAATCCCATCGAGCTACACACTCGAGAGACTTGAACCTCAGCACTGAAATAAATAGGACATGCTGGAGGGACAGATTCATAACCCAGAGGCTCCCTTCACTCTGGAATAAAATCCCAGTCCAGGTTAGGTAGAGTCCCTCATTGACTCTCTTCAAGAGGAATCTTGATGAGTGGATGGGAGATCGTAGGTTTACCCTGGGTATCACTTCTGTGTCACTGTTAGACAGAGGCACAATATACTAACCTCGAAAAAGGGCATAGCAAAATAAATTTAAAATGGGTGGCGAAAGCCAAACACATTCTGGCTAGGCTTATAAATGCCCTAGGGCAGATAGCCTAGTATGAACCTATGAACCTATGAACCTATGAACATGACTGCATGAGACAGTAGTCATCTAGTAGCTACTTACACATACCTGAGGAATATAACTCTGCATGTGCCTGAATGTGGTTTGTCAACCTCTAGATGAATGGGTTATGGCTCATGCACAAACTGCCCTCTCCATAGCCCTATTATGACAAGCCTGCTGATGTCATCTAATTTGAAATACACCTTTGGGAATAGCATAGCCCAGTAATCTGTGTGGTGCATCCTAATACTGTATACTGCTGTAGTGTGATAAACTAGTTAGGTAGGAGTTCTAATCCCAGACATGACAACTGTGCATGTCTCTGTCTGTATAGAGAGCAATGCTTTTAGGCTAGTCATGCTCACTGCAATTCAAATGCCCTACTTTGGCAAGGCTGCTGATGTCATTCACTGTGAAATACACCTTTGAGGAAAGGTGTAGCCCGGTGATCTCCGTGGCACATCCTATAACTGTGTAATGCTGTAGTGTGATAAACTAGTTAGGTAGGAGCTCTAATCCCAGACATGGCAACTGTGTGTGTGTGTCTGTGTGTGTGTGTGTGTGTGTGTGTGTGTGTGTGTGTGTGTGTGTGTCTGTGTAGGGAGCAATGCTTTTTAGGCTAATCATGCTCACTACAATTCAAATGTCCTACTTTGGCAAAGCTGCTGATGTCATACACTGTGAAATACACCTTTGGGAAATGTGTAGCCCAGTCATCTCGGTGGTGCGTCCTATAACTGCATACTGGTGTAGTGTGATAAACTAGTTAGGTAGGAGTTTTAATCCCAGACATGACAACTGTGTGTGTCTCTGTCTGTGTAGGGAGCAATGCTTTTTAGGCTAGTCACACTCACTACAATTCAAATGTCCTACTTTGGCAAGGCTGCTGATGTCATTCACTGTGAAATACACCTTTGGGAAAGATGTAGCCCAGTAATCTCTGTGGCACCTCCTATAACTGTGTAATGCTGTAATGTGATAAACTAGTTAGGTAGGAGTTCTAATTCCATACATGGCAACTGTGTGTGTGTCTCTGTGTAGGAAGCAGTGCTTTTTAGGCTAGTCACACTCACTACAATTCAAATGTCCTACTGTGGCAAGGCTGCTGATGTCATTCACTGTGAAATACACCTTTGGGAAAGGTGTAGCCCAGTAATCGCTGTCGCATGTCCTATAACAGCATAATGCTGTAGTGCGATATAGTACTCTGGTAGGGGTTCTATTCCGACACATGGAAAGTGTGGATGTTTGTATGTGTGTTTCTTTGTCTGGGTAGGGAGCAATGCTTTTTAGGCTAGTCACACTCACTACAGGTCAAATGCCCTACTTTGGTAAGGCTGCTGATGTCATTCCCTGTGAAATACACCTGTGGTGCATCCTATGACTGTGTAGTGTTGTAGTATAATAAACTAATTAGGTAGGAGTTCTAATCCCAGACATGGCAGGTGTGTGTGTGTCTGTGTTTGTCATTGGTATCCTGTGGGGAAGTGGCCATGAGTGTGTAACAACTGGACTCATTGTGGAGTGCGCTTTGCAAATTTCTTATATGACGGCCCTATTATATGTCACAATGTCCACCTTACAAGGATAACAGATGTGAAATATCTGAGAGGCTGGGGTGCCAATCCCCATACCCCTACATGTGACATCAAGGCCTGGTGAACAAAGGTAGCAACCCTTGTATTATCCAGAAAACACTCACAACCCGTGTATCATACACACTTGGCTAGGCAACAACTACTGTGGTGGTAGTACCCTGCATATTGCCCACAGATAGTAACCATGGTGTGATTGCAGTGGATTACAGAGGGCATGGCACCCTGTCCATCAGTACAATAGGCATGTACATGAAGACAGTGCGCCTTCACTATGTTCCCCACTGGACACCTGTAACACCTGCGGTGCCATCAAATGTGACCCACAAAGGGCATACCCTGCCCTAAACACATTCCCTGTATGGACAGATGCCACTGGAACCAGGGAATACTTGTATAATGCTATCAGTGTAGGTGCAGGGTCAACCTGCTGTCCATTACCTGTTCCCGCCACATGAGGCCAGAACTGGCAGATCTGATGATAACAATCTGTGTACACAACATGGGCCAGACACTCCAGGTACAGGTCCACATGCCACTGTACATGTATGTGGGATGTGTGCACATCCCAGACACTGTCCATGTCAGGGACTAAATAACACATACATGGCAAGCAATGGCCACACACAATAGTTACCCAGGTAACTGGATAGTGAATACAATACCCACCTGTGTGGGCCAATCCAGACACTACATCCCTGAGCCACACTGCAGACCATTGTCATGTGGCCTGATGCCAAGGTATACCCATTACCTAGCCTTGTATAACCTTCTGGCACAGTCAACCACTACACACCCATGAAGCAATGCACCCATGCATGCCAGTACTGGCACCCTGTGTCTGTGTGTGTGGTGTATGATGCTTTTGGCCACATTCACACTCACTACAACCTCCATTGGCATATTGAAGCATGCTGTCTGATGTCAGACACCTCCACATACCCTTTGCCCATATAACCTCCAGATAACCCCTGTGGTGCAGGCAATACCTGCACAGTACTGTATTGAGTTAAACTAACTAGTGAGGAGGTGTATTCCTAAACCTGCCAGTGTGTCAGTGTGTGTGGATCCCTGAGGGAGTGTGGCTGTGTTGATGCTGACACCTGTTCATGTGGACAGGCAAGTGTACTACACCAACTGTATTGCTACCATATCACTGTTGCAGATGTCACTCACCATCACAAATACATTGGGAGAGCTCCTCAAAATGTAAGCTATGTGGCATATCCAATAACTGCATAGACATGTGATAGCAATACATAGTCAGGGGGTTGATACCCTGTACTGGTAGGTGTGTGACACAAACATGCTTAGGTTTTACTCTCCCACACCCTCCCTGACCTATCTTTGCCTCTGTCTGCCTCTCTCACTCCCTCTGTGGTGGATGTGGAGACTTACACCTGCTTTGCTTAGGCAGCAGCATGTGTTTTGTAAGTGATACTCATGATAGGCTGATGGCCTCTGCATGAATTGTAGCCCTCCTCTAGCTGATTGCATGTGGAACAGCTGTGGTAACATTCCCATAGCCAATTGCATGGAAACACACTCCAATATCTAGGAAGATCATGTTGGTGTTGGGCCTTTTCATTCACTGTGATCAGGACCAAGATCTGTTGTTTGGCAAACAGCATCACAGATGGATTGGGGATTTACCTCTAACAACATACACTGTGGAAACAGGCCAACACACAGGAGGGAGATGTGCCTGACATGATTACAGAATGTAAGTGTCGCTATTCTGCATTTGGAGTAATGTTAGTTTAACAGGGTGTGTGTAGATATGGCTGGTCTACATGTTTTAATATATGTCATGACAGTGCTATGTTCATGAGGAAACCCCCATCTGTAGGGTTATCTGCAGACTGGGCAGTGTGTGGTGCCTTTCATTTCTTGTGTTACTCACATAGCACCTATCTGCAAACTGCAGAAGCATAGTGTGAGGCTTGCAAACCGTACATGGTGACAGACATGAGAGTTACTGACTTCATAACCCTCATAGGACATATGTCACAACAAACCTTATTACAACAGTAAATGTATGAGGTTATCATAGCAACATGTCAATACTGGCCCTGTGTTTGTGCTCCAGCCACAACTCTGTCAACCTGTGTACATATGTCATGCAGTAAGAGGTACAAATGTTCTGTACATCATAATTTATTGACATCATATCTGATACCAAGCCAGTGAGATATCAGACTGCGACACATGCTATGTATAGTAGGGGTTATCTTTGAGGACATAGCCTGGGCATTCTGTGGTTGTGTGTACAGTACTGAGGTCTGTGTACCTATGGTGAATGTCAACAGTGTGTGTATTGTGAATATGTACCTTGGCCTGTGTACAGACTGTGGTAGATGTCATTGTTCTTGGTCCTGTTCTATCTGATGTTATATGCTACTCCACTGTAGGTTACCCTACCAGCTTACATGTTTGTAGGGCCAAACACACACATGTCCCATACCACAGGCAGGCATCGGACCACATTGTGTAATGGCCAAGTATATGTAGGGTTAGTGTGTGAGTGGCACATATGAAGATGGTGTTGATCAGATAGTCCATATACTGTAATATTATGCTAGCTACAATATGTGGCTGTGTTCAGATTGGTTGTGGTTATGTACTTTCACAGAGGTATCTGTTACTCTGTGCTGTGACATGCCTGTAGAGCCTGCTATATATGCAGGTACATGTGCATTCCCCCATAAGAAATATAGGTCAGTGTTGTGGCAGTCTGCCTGTAGCCTCCACAGTGCTTTGTTACATGCCTAGCAGCTTAGTGTACTTACCCAGTGTGATGTTATTTCCAGATACTTTCCAGATGTACTGCTGCCATGCCACCATAACAGTCATGTATGTCAGACAAAGCAGTGGTGTGCTGTACATATGTATGTCTCTAACTAGTGGGTAGTATGTGGCCATGGCAGCTCTGTACCAGTGGTTAGTATGTGTCAGGACAGGCAGGGGTGTGTAAATGCATAACCTAAGCACGTGCTTGGTCCACATGTCTTGCACTAAGGGTTCTGTGTATACCTGTGGACTGACCAGAGTGTGTCAGACTGTCCACATTTATTGACCATATCTCTGCTGTAGTCCACAGGATCATTACTGTGCTGGCAGTGGTACTATACTATGATGTCCTTAGGATGTCTGCCTGTGGCCACTGGTGCACATGTTAAAAGCAGGTGTGACCTCCCACACACATGTCTGTGAAGACAGCCCCTATCAAAGTAGCAATAGTCTACATATATACCTGCAATACATACCTGACATCCTCTTGCACTAAGAGGGTGGGACTATTGGGGCTGACGTAGGGCTCCACTCCATGTTCAGGACATATGGTGAACATATATGTATATATACTTATCCATATATCTATATAGATATATACATATTGACATACATAGATAGATATGCATATGTACACACACACACACACACACATATATATATATATATATATATATATATATATATATATATATATATATATATATATATGTCTACACTTATACAGATAGAGATACATTTGCACATATTCATAGATTAGTGCAAGGCTAACTGCCCTTGTGGGCCATTTCATGCCTAGCCAATTACCTCATGTGAGAAACAAACCTTGCACCTTGTGTTAGTAAGCTAAACACCTTAAACAGTATGCTATCCTCCCACCCCTAATAAATAAAGGGCCCCTACTCTTTTTAGTAGATGCTGTGGGATCTTTTATATCTACTGAGCTACCACCAAGGCAACCAGTTGTTGGGGCCGTGATTAATGTTTCATCTAAAGGACAGAACACTCAGGAGTTAACCAACCCCTTTATATTGCACTGTAGTGTAAGCAATTGATATATCAGGTGTGAGAACAGAACCCACTGCCTTCTGCACCAAAGGTGAGTGCTACCTGTTGTGCTACATGACATGACATGCCATGACTATGGATATCTACATATAGATTGACAGTAATAGGTATATCAGAATAGATATGTATGTACATATTTTTATAGATATATATCTATATATACATATCTATCTATATATATATATATATATATATATATATATATATATATATATATATATATATATACACACATACGAAGTGATGTACACATGGCCATATATATGTTGCACTATACAGATGTGCATACAGACATATGTATGAATATACATGTGTATGTACATGTAGACATATATCAACCAATTATATGCATATATCATCTATATTCCTGTCGTGTAAACCTCACGTTCATGTATACACTCCCAGATGTGTCTCACTGTATGTATCTGCTATGTGTACATTATGAGAAAACAAAATATGTGATGCAACAGTCATATTAATAACAAGTACTACACAATTGTGGAAGTAAAGGCAATTGTTCAATACTAATCAATATGTGTTTTGACAGATATATTGGAAAAGCAAGACCTGTCTTCACAGTGGTCATAGCATAGTGGTTAAGTGTTATGACTTTAGTGTACAGGGTCCTGGGTTCAAGGGCTGTTCCTTTTGTTACTGGGCAGAACAAGGGCTGTCGGATACAGAATGGTTAAGGCAGTTTTGAGCAGCTTTCATTGCATTTGTGCAGGGTTGCATAAAGCTAAGCAGTGCTAACCTACATATATATGTATGGGCAATTACACAATGTAGGCTTCACTTACCTGTGTGCACATCAGCTTAGCTGTTATATTGCAGCAATGTTGATACCTGCTAAGCATGGATTAGCCCTGTTAACCAGTTTCTACCACCCAGTCTGATAACCTAGCAGGGTAATGGCATCTGTAATAAGTGTATGTAATGCCATGTACAATACATGTGCCTATGTGCTGTCATTACAATAGCAAGGGGTGTGAGTGTCATGTGTGGGACACAGACGTATATGAGGTCTTTACAGCACTGTTATCCATGTGACTGCATTACATACAGGGGTAGTAGCCCAGGGTATGTGCTGTCACACTGCCATGTAGTGTATCATGACGGTACTACTGACAATGTCTACCCAGGCGAGAGTAGAGTGCTAAATGTAGTACTGACAACAGGCACACCTGCAGGCATAGCTGGACTCTGAGGCCTCCTTGTTGTATCCCTGGTGTGTGAGCTGTGTCACAGTATATAACCCCTACTGGGTAATGATCCGACATGTGGAATGTAGCTGTAGACTACCGTCTGTACAGCACATGATAGTGAGGGCTCCTGACATGTAGGTATGGCATACATATTGTTGTCAAACGTCTATCTGTCAACATATTCATCCTACTGCATAGCTACTTGCCAAGCTGATGACTGTCAATCCATGTACAGATGTGCAGATGGCAGGTATCCAGCTGGGATATGTACAGGCATCATAAGTTTGATTGACACTGACATGTCTGGCCAGCTGTGTAAGACCTGGCACATACTGGATAGAAAACCCTGTACGCACCACATGCCACGGGTACCTCCACTACACTACCACAGTCAACAGAACATGCTTGGATACAGGTCTCCGTCACAGACACTAACCATGTGTTGTAATGCATGTTGATGCATGCCAACCTGATCACTTCAGTGGCCATATGTAGGAGGCACCTGGAGGAATGGCTGATGCATGTTACTCTCACCCTGAGGGTCACCACAGTAGTGTCTGTTCATATACTGCCTACTGCCACATGGCAGGTGGCAGGATACCACTGTACACACAACCCCTACACAACCCATGTCTCCTTGGACAATAGCTAGGTACACAGCTATGACCACCTGCAGTGATGCACTCCAGTACTGACACATGTGTACATGTGCATGACCGAGTATAGCAGTGTCTGTGTGTTAACACACCTGTATGTGGGAATTCCATGAGGGCCTTCACAACCAGCACAACACCCATTGCCATAGCCAGTCATGGCCGCTGCTGTATGGTACATTACATGTACCCTGTTAAGCTCCTCTCCATACCAGCTACACAAGCCTTGCAGTACCATCACAACAGTGTTGTACAAATGGGTTGATAGGCATGGGATACCCATTGTGTTCTGCCAAGTGTGTGTATGTGTACATGTCTGTTTATCTGAGGGTACAGCATTACGAGGCCACATACTCCTATTGCAATACCCATTGCTACAGACAGTGTTGTTGCTGCCCATAGGTGAGGCATGACAATGCAACACCCTACTATGCGTGTGGCGTGTGCATTAGATGCATATCCCTGTAGTACCACTGTTGGGATCTACAATGGGTGGTATCACAGTCATGGCCAAAGTGTGATGGTGGATATGTCAGAGTGTCATCATGGGTTTCAGGGAGAATAATATTCAAAGGAGGATGTGGGTGCTGTGTACACTGTCATTACACCAAGGTACACCCGGTATATGTCCCATGTACCACGTTATGGTTACTACTGTCACCATCAACCATACAGGTAACTGTTACCACAATCCAGGCCAGTTATGCATGTGCTGTGTGTAGCCTGCCTGTAACACATTGGACACACAGTCAAGTTAGTTAGCAGTGATAGGCCCAGGTCTCTCAGATGTGTGCCTGCCTGTTATGTGTCTGTTAATGTGTATATGATGGCATGTCACACTATGTATTGCCCATATACACCTATCACATCCCATATTAGCATACTATACATGTCAGGGGATGTTTTGCATATAACATGTAGCCTGGAACACACCTCACCCTAAACGCTGTGTGGTGTGTGCAGTGGAAGCTACACACTTCAGTATCACTACATACCTAGGTAGGGGTGTAGTCCCAGTGTTGCCAAGTAAGAGTGTGCATGTATGTGGATGGGTCTACATCAGGTTGCAGATTATACATGCCCCAGTGGGTCACCTGTCCATGTGGCACAGGCAATAACTGTTATACAAACCTGTGACATGTGTTCAACTGTACTCCAGATATGTCACAGCCATGGTGTCACCACAGTGCCATACCCCATTGTGGAATATGACTGCAGTCCATCCTCATGCTGACACATGTAAACCTACAACACAAATGGATAACATTATAGAGACCACAATTAACCAGTGTTACTAACAGCTATAATGCAGCGTTGCTGGATGGCTACACTACCTGACATATATGCATTACACATTACTCCTTACAACATGTTACACTGCAGTACTGTGGTACACTGTAGTACAGTCACTGTGTGCATCAGAACCATATTAGCCTGTCCCTGGATCAATGGTATGGATGACAGGGATGTGGCACAAGTATCATCATATGTACAGGGTGTGTTGTTGGTTTGCCAGAGGCCGAGGGTGGGCCATACATTTGACACCATGCGTGTGGGTGAGGGGTGTACTGCAGTGAGCTGGGCGTGGTGCTGTGGTGTGTGTAGGTATGGGGTTGCCCAAGGTGTGTTTGTATAGTGTGTGGGTATGCATGCACACAGTTCTGCCATGTGGCTACCCTACACAGCTGTTTATGGACAGCTGCAGACCATACCTGTCAGGTTGTACAATTCACTGCCTCTGGTCATGGACACTTGGACTGTGCCTGCCAGGGGTTCCATGGGCATGTTCAGGTACAGGCCACGATGTGCTACTCTCACCTGATGATGACATATGTCTGCTGGAACCAGATCCCTCCTGGGACTGGCCAGGACCATGTGCTTGCGACCTGCTGTGGTGTGGTGTATATAGTGCCCCCCCACAGTGCCGGGGCTTGTACTGCCACTACGGGAGCCCCTTGGTGTCCAAGCACATCCACATTGACTGTCAGCTGTTGGTGTTGCTGGCCTACGTCCACGTGGCAGTCACCGCACTCCCACCACACCTTCAAGCATGGTCAGATCATGGACGATGAGGGCCATCATCTCACCAGATGGTCTATCCATGAACTCAGTTAATGCATGGATGGCACCAGCCAATTCACAGATGTTGTCACTTGCAGATGTGAGAGCAGCCCTCTGCAGCCTCAGGCCCTGTCTGGTGTAACATTCTATATGTGCCTGCATCACCATGACAGCCTGAAATGTGCACCTGCTGATACCAGCTGTGTCGTGTCTGCCAGAAGCATGACGATCAGCAGCCCTACCATGAGCACCATGGGACAACTGCCTATGCGGGACATCTGGCTATGCCTGCTGTGACCAGACAAAGTAGGCATGGTTGCCACAATTTCCTGTGCACTGCCACCAACCACCAGCTGTCCCTCTGCTATGGCCACTGGTAATGGGGTATGTATAGGCACTGAAACTGTGTGCAGGTTTGGGGTGACTAAAATGGGGGTGTCAAATGTCGGTGCTGCTTCGTCCCCTGACAACCCCACCCGTGCCTTAACAGTACTATCATCATCTTCGGTGTCTGTATGGACACCAGCATCAGAGTGCATGCAGGAGGGACCCTGACCCACCTCGCCACCTGTGGCAGAAAACAATAAATGCACTTTAAAACCTATACAGCGTTGCCTAACAGAAAAAACACACACACACACACACACACACACACACACACACACACACACATACACACACACTGGCACATACACGCACACACACACACACACACACACACACACACACACACACACACACACACCACCATAATACCTACCTGTCCATGACTTTTCAGACAATCCCACGTATATTTCCATGTGTTCCCCATGCTGCATCACACTTGGTAACATAGACACACTGATACCACTCATTAACATATCAGTCCTCTAAATGCCTAGACAAGTGATCACAACACAAGACCTGTTACTATATTACCTGGCTGACCTGTGTGTTGTGGTTTTAGATGGCCTCATTGCTGTTATTCAGTGTTCACCCTGTGTATCTCCGGACATCATGAGCATGGCCCTTAAATGTGTGGACTACTATGTTCAGTCCATAATTTCCTGCACTGGTGTGTCATGTGTATGTATTACTCAGTACATGCCAGATATGCTGCGCAATCAGCCTCTCATGTGACAACTGTAATATATGGTTACACTCCCTGGTGTTGACTAGTACTTCCCCAATGCATCTGTAGTGCTGCATAAGTGGGTTTTCGGTCACCTCTCTGCTGAATGCGATATTAAGGGTATACTTGGTGTCTACCTTCTCTCTCAATGTCTGTTCCATGCTACAGACCTTATTATACTATCAACTGTCCTGTGATTACATACATGACAAGTATTCCTGGCGTGTAATGTGGCAGTCCATG
Source organism: Protopterus annectens (assembly GCF_019279795.1). Lineage (NCBI taxonomy): Eukaryota > Metazoa > Chordata > Ceratodontiformes > Protopteridae > Protopterus > Protopterus annectens. The sequence goes on from NC_056735.1 coordinate 454,465,910, forward strand.
TCCATGTACTGCATGATTCCAAAGGGAAGGTACTGCTGTATGAACAACCTCATAATCACACAGGTGCATAAATGGCCACCCACTCAAACACATACACATGCACACATGCATCCTACATGCATCAGCCTCCCTCCACTTCACCAGACTAACCCTACAGACTAACTACCCACCAGGATGCATGCGTGCACACACACACACACACACACACACACACACACACACACACACACACACACACACACACACACACACACACACACACACACCTACACACACACACACACACACACACACACACACACACACACACACACACACACACACACACATACAGGAGAGGTTGAACAATGATAGTACACACAGTCCTCCTATTATCCATCTGTCAACATGCATAACATATGGTACACAACAGCATGCAGTGCAGCTATAGTCAATCTATGCTAGCAACAGTATACATGTGTATGATGCATGTGCTGTGTCACTAGGTGATGCCCCTTCCCCTGGATACCACTGCACCCCTGTACACAGTATAGCTTTGCACCTGTTCTGCACCCTGCCATGTACTGTGCACCACACCTCACAGGTGTACAACCCATTGCTGAATGTGTAGTACTGTGTCAGTTATGTCAGCTTTAATGCTCACAGCCCCTATGTTTTTCAGCAACACATACGTGAGATGATATGTGGACAGATGTCATTTGTGAATGCCTGATGTCTGATTTACAGCTCTCAACATCAGCGGACCATGTATGACCAATCCAATACTATTACACTGACAACCATCAGAGAATACCATGGCTATGGGGGGGGTGTACACACCCTTATTGATATGACGCACCCATCCTTGATCTGCCATGGGACTACATCAATGCATATATTAACAGTACATGAGCCTGATATGTGTCATATATCCTGTACTTTCACATGCAGTGTCTATGGAATGTGTTAGGTGTGCGGATGCTGACCACGATGTATACACTCTGTGTGGGCATATGTGTGCACACCCTTATCATGACGGTTTATTGCACCTATTGTTATGTGTACTGCAGCAGTCACTACTACTGGCAGGGGTATACTAGCGTAGGCCATCTGCATTTGCCACTGTATGTTCAGTCTGTCCTTCACATGTCCCCATAATCTGCATGATTGCAAGGTCTAAACATGTGCGCATCCCTTGGTGTTCACACACTGCTGTCACTATTGCTGTGGGGGAAGGGTTATGTCTGCCACAGTTCTTGAACCTGACTATGTGCAGATACAGCCATTCTTAGCATCCTTAGGATCCCTGCTGCAGAGCACTGATGTATCATGCTGACACCTTTTTGCAGATGCTTGACAAGTAAGGCCTACACATGCATCACTTTCTAGTGTCCCATACACTGAACACCACATGTTACGCCTAGTCCCAGCTGATAATGTGGACCACAGTAATGCCTTATACCATAGTGTAACTCTGCAACAGTTGCCATTGTCCTACAGGTATATACACTGATGTTACACCATATATGGGTGTTGTTTCAAACATGTCCCTACCGTAGGCCATGTCTCCTACCATTATGTTACTCCCTGTGGACACATTCCGCAATGACAGGATGTTAGTTATCATGCAGGTGTCTGACATACCCTTCCAATACCCCATCATGGTCACCACTGTGATGCCCTGCATTTAACAGCAACAATACATGAACATGTACAGCATGCATTCTGGGTGGGTGTGTTAGATGTGTGCAAGAAATATACCATCACATTTACATGCCCGGTGTATTGGCAAGCATCTACATAAACCATACTCACCAGCTACAGGCTGCTGCCTTGGTGGTATACTGGAGGGACCTACATAAGAGGGTGAGAGATGCAAAGTCAGCGGCCAAATCTGTGGCATTGCTACAGGGTGGGTGCAGCATTAGAATATATCAACAGTACATGTCCACAATACTACCACATATGCACATCTGCTTATCACTACTATGCAGCAAGAAAATATATCTATGACATGTCAGATATGCATGATCTACCTGTACCGATGCGGATGTATATGCAACAGTGGTCTACTGATGTGCCCTGTGGCCTTACCTGCATGCTCCTCGGCCGGTATGTGGGTGGTACTCACCTACACAAAAGTGTCCGGTGGTTGGTGGCCATGCAGATGGGCAGGTGCCACGAGGCTGGCTAGGAACTCCTCCACACATGTTGGGGGATGGATGGCATTCCCCCCTGTGGTGAGGTGATCCCTCCGAACTGCAGCAACATGCCAAAGGGCATTGCGAAGCAGGTCAGAACAATGATGCTGGACCTGCTCATAACTGCAGTTGTGCAGTCCAACATCATTGACCCTGTGGACTAGGTCATTCCATGGGGAGGTCTGCTGCTGCTGATCATGGGTGGTGCTGTATGAGGTCATTCACCAGAATGTCATTTTCAGCTGCTGAATATGCTGGCAGCCTTCCATGGGACATCATGCCTGAAAGACATAATGATGGACACAAGTGTGAGCAAGTCATGCAGCAAGGTTACCACAGTTGTTAATACACATCACTGTCAACCCACCACCATATCAGCAACAACAAACTATACACACAACTCAGTAGGTATGGCTACAGCATACCTACCAGTGCGGCAGA